>NC_036640.1:5373847-5424969 GCF_002806865.2 Cucurbita pepo subsp. pepo
CCCCCCCCCATAAATACACAAAATAAATCACTGTTGTCCTTTGAATAAATGGAACACAGTATAAAGAAACATATAGACAACAAATTTCATAATAAAATTGTATCTTAGAACAATAAATAAAGGGTCACTTTTGCCCTAGTTTCTCATTCTGAGAGGGTTGTAGCCAATTTTGTAAGAATGAGATATTTCACAATCAAGAAAGCGAGAGAATCCTTTATAGTGAATGATTGATATGCATGAACTTCAGGTTGAATTTCAGATCAATAGCTAAATTTGTTGATACAACAATGATCAAAGTTATAGTAATAAAAAAGTTGTCATAAAAGATACCAATTGAATGCAACTCATCTAAAAACTTGCTCGACCCTACAATATCGCCAAAAATAAGCAGTAGAATATTAAATCTAAGTGGTCGCCATTGATTGAATTCACTCCCTCTAAGCTCCTTATTATACCCATGACCCTTACGACTAAACTCACGAGACAACCCACCTGACCCATGTAACATCTAGACACCAAAAACACGAGTAAGATGTTAAATCTAAGTGGTCACCATTGATTGAATTCACTCCCTCTAAACTCCTTATTAGACCCATGACCCTTACGACCAATCTCACGAGACAACCACTTGACCCATACAACATCTAGACACAAAAAACACGAGTAAGATGTTAAATCTAAGTGGTCACCATTGATTGAATTCACTCCCTCTAAACCCCTTATTATGCCCATGACCCTTACGACTAATCTCACGAGACAACCCACTTGACCCATACAACATCTAGACACCAAAAACACGAGTAAGATGTTAAATCTAAGTGGTCACCATTGATTGAATTCACTCCCTCTAAACTCCTTATTATACCCATGACCCTTACGACTAATCTCACAAGACAACCCACCTGACCCTGACCCATATAACATCTAGACACACCATTGAATTGAGTTCACTCCCTTTAAACTCACTATTATAGGACCCTTATGGGCAATTTTTATATATTTCAAAAGAGGAGCAATAGAATTTGGGAGGTACCATAGCGGGCAGAAAAATTGCTCAGATAAGAGAAAAATAAACGATAGAAAGCCATGTAAGATAAACAGCTCGTTGGCGCCTTCCTGCTGAATAAAGGAACTTCAATTGCACTTTTAAGAGGCAGCCATAGTTAAGAGGAGATGCCTGTGAAACTATAATGCCACATACCACATGCTTACAGACCCCTGCAACAAATCAGATGATAAAGTTGTAGTTAGAAAGCAGAGGGAGAATCCAAAAGCAAAAACCACACTTTTCTCGGAACGATCTTCTTGTTACATTCTTTTATTCTTTTAAGTTAATCCAAGCCGTTTTTTTCCTCGTTCAATCATGTGAATAATGAATAATTCTGTCCAAGTTTAGTCCAAATCAATTTCTTTTCTCGACTTGAGAAAATAAGAAACTGCTTAATTAAAAGAAGGAGAAGTAAAACTCCAAGTAGCGCTTGAAAGATACAGCTTCTTAGAGCTAAAGATGCTAGGCAATAATATATTTTTAAAAAATATTTAAAGATACTAAATAATCCTTCTAAGATATCCTGAACAAGTCTAGAAATCCCTGGTTCTATTCTATTTAAACTAAATAAAATCTTAGCCAGGCATGTGAGATTCTGCATAAGCATACTGATATTGATTAGTTTCTTGTGGCAAGTTGGAGTATGAGAATTTTGTCCTTATGGCTTGAATTACTAAACACTTTTGCAATTATCCTTGATTCATATTTCTCTTGATTGGAGGTCCTTTTTGTAGTTTGCCTCCCTTTTTTTGTATGATCCTGAATTCTTTCAATTCTTCTAAATGAAAGCTGGGTTATTCATAAATAAGTTCAAACGTATTGGCTTTGTTTTCGAACTGATGATCTTAAAGGATTTGCTGGATGAAGTTTTTGATAATGTCAAGGGAGGTCGGTCATCAATAATCTTCTAAACAACTCCAAAGAACTGAATTGATAAGAACAGATAACTTGATCTTGTTCTCTTTAATGATCGCCAGTATTGCCTACACAACAGTTCCTAAAAGAATCTCAACAGAATACATGAACATATTCGATGGTATCTTTCCTTCAGCATTTTACTCTACTCTGAATCCTAGATATTGTGCTAGCAATAGGTTGCTGATGGTTTGGGCACGAAGTCAAATTTTCTTACAGTTCTACAGGCAGAAACGTGTTGCATTTGATTGTACTAAATCCACATTTCAAGTACTAAGCAATCCCTAGTCGCTAAAACTGGACAAAGCTAGAAGAACCGTATGATCGGGCCACTATGCAGAATCCATTCGAACACTAGCAACATCGCGCAATAGCTTATTGTTGAAAGAAAAGATTTACAAATACCTGACTTTCTTTATAAGGATGGCTTTGAGCTTGCGAGCGAGGTCCTGCGATCGAATTTTGCGCTCCAAATTCTTTCTGGCCAAAACTCGTTTCTCAGAATTCTTTATATGATGAGTCTGTTCACGCTTAATCAGCCGCTCAATTCCGCTCGATCGCATCTTCCTTTGCAAAAATGTCAGTGCCCGCTCCAAATTTCCATTCAGTACCTTCACTCTAATCCCCCTCCATTGCTGCTGCTGATAGTGAAGGTGCTGCAGGCAATTGGTGTGCAACGAAGATCTGATGGAGCATGATAGGTTTCGCGACAACGAATTCATTACTAGAGTTCAACCACTCGGTTTGTCGTTCTTACAGCAGGTGAAGTGGGCTATGTCGGCGCCGATAAGCAACAGTGAAGGGACGGCGACGGTAGCTGCGGTTAGAGAGTCGAAACTTGGGATGAAGGGAAACGACGGCGAGAAAGAAAGTGATGGAGGAGATAGATTTAGGGTTAGAAATTAATTTAATAATAATAAAAAAAAAATTATTAACTTTCAATTTCATTACACCATTAATTAATTAATTACATATTTTTAAATTTTAGAAACTTATTAATTAAAAAAATAAAAATAAAATTAAACAAATAAAAAAATAATTTGATTTGTGCATAGTATCATAATCTACAAAATCACCGACCACGATAACTAATTTAAGTGGAGAAAAATGTTATAAACATATTATAAATAAAATAGATTTTGACACTACATTACGATAAGTAAAGCGGTGACTCTCAAATGGTGTTCAACGAGTCACGTGAAGGCTAAGATAGAAGAGTGTCATGATGCGACCGTGACACGCCACATTCAAACTAAGATCATGGATACTATGAAATAATCCATAATTGCAAACAGTTGAAGAACACATCTAGCCTCATCAAAGGTTTTTAATTACATTAAGCAGCCGATGCAACGTCTACGAGTATTTCGATACCAAACCCGGGGCGCGGTAGCAGCAGCCATGGAAACAATATCTCTAATACGTAGGAACAACACGAACATCATCGAGCACGGGGCCACAAAGGGATCCGAAGTCGTCTGTTCTGGTATGGTAGTATGAACTGAAGAATGTGATTCTGGTTCTAGGCGAGATTGCTTTGAACTTGAGAATGGCAGTTTTGTAAAGCCCTTTTCCTTGAGATTGGAAGGGAACTTTGAGAGTGTCTTTAGCAGCAAATGCTTCCACCATCATTGATCCATGGCATCCGTTCTTGGCGTCACCGACTTTGAACGTTAGCGAGTATAGCTTGTTGGGGATGGTTCTGATGATTTGAGCCACCGCGCTTTCTCTCCCTGCAACGAGCTCGACCGCTGCAAGTCCAACGGGAACGTTGAAATGCTTTGAATCAATGAACTTTACAGCCTTGAGTGACTCTATGATCCAGCCTGGGAGTGGAGATGTAAGGTCTTCTTGTCTTGGAGGAAGAAGAACTCCGTTGGTCGAGTTTACTAACCGATGAGGACCAACCTCGAAGCTCGGGTTCCTAACCAAGTTATCTGCAAGATTACCATTAACAAACATCGAGATTAAGCAGCGAACCAAATTCACAAGTTCGTTATCAAATGACCTGAGTTTTTAGATCTCGAAAAGACAGACGAGCATGTTTACCTCTTGTTGGGACTGGACGAATAAGCTCTTTGATGGCAACGGCGTCCAACAGAGGTCCACAAGCGGGATCTTCCTGAACTCCGGGATTGTGGAACGTAACCTTAACAGAATCCGACGAAGCTACAAATCCGAAAGCGTAAACATCGCCTCCATCGCTGCTGTAAAGAGTCTGCAGAGGCAAACTTCCATTCTGGGGAGGTACTAACACAGACAAGACTTCATCTTGTGCACATGTTCTTGAAGCTCCAAAAGTTAGAGCATAAAGAGACCCTTTTTTCACTTTTATGATCTGAGATATCGATGCTTCGTTGCCGAGCCTTACGGCATGGACGCCGTGAGCAACGGGGAAGAACATTCCGCCGGGTTGAGGGCCACCTGAGATGTACTCAACAAAGCCATTGATCTCCCAGCTTGGCAGAGAGTCTTTGCCTACTATGACTGTTTTCTTTAAGTTGGTTTTTAATGGTGGTTCCTCAAAGTTCCCATTTGCTAGAAGTCCTGTGTGAATAAAGAAGCAACGTTCAAGATCAAGAAATGCTCTAAGAGGGAGGCAGAAAGTTAAAGATCCAACTCGATTGACATATAACAGGCCAAGCTCACCGCTAGCAGATATTATTTTGTTTAGGCTCTCTTTTCGGCTTCCCCTCAAGGTTTTAAAACACGCCCACTAGAGAGAGATTTCCACACCTTTCTCTAAAGAATGCTTCGTTCCTCTCTCCAACTGATGTGGGATCTCACAATACACCCCTTTGAGAGCTAGCGTCCTCGCTGACACACCGCCCGATATCTAGCTCTAATACCATTTGTAACAGCCCAAGCCCACCGTTGTCCGTTTTGGCCAGTTACGTATCACCGTCAACCTCACGGTTTGAAAACACGTCTGCTAGGGAGAGGTTTCCCTTCCGGGCTCCACCCTTACAAAATATGTTCCGTTCCCCTCTTCAACCGACTTGGGATCTCACAATCCACCCCCTTGAGGGCCCAGCATCCTCGTTAGCACACTGACCAATGTCTAGCTCTGATACCATTTGTAACAGTCCAAGCCCATCGCTAGCACATATTGTCTGCTTTGGCCCATTACATATCACCATCAACCTCACAGTTCTAAAACACGTCTACTAGGGAGAGGGGTTTCACACCCTTATAAGGAATGCTTCTTCCCCTCTCCAACCAATGTGAGATCTCACAATCCACCCCATTGAGGGCCCAACATCCCTACTAGCACACCGCCCGGTGTCTAGCTCTGATACCATTTGTAACAATCCAAGCCAAGAAGGAAAAGTTCAAAGAGTACAATATCTGCTAGCGGTGAGCCTAGGCTCATTTGACACTCTTAGCATCCTAACACCAAATACAAAGCCTCAAACGGGTTTGGAGAGTAAAACAAACTCTATAAGGGGCAGATCTAAATGGATTTCATAAGTAAAACCAGTACAAAACATTCAATATAGCAAACCAGAAAGCTAAAACTACACATTTCTACAATAAATCCAACAAACAAGATCCAAAACAGTACCAACAACAAAAGAGAGAAGCCCACAAACAAACATCAGTTCATCATGCAGCTAAACAACAAACCCACATAAAAGATAGCCAAATTACAAAACTAAGCAAAAGGGGTTTCGAAAATAAGCATTATACCTTCCAAAATCGACCCTGCAAAGGCTGAAGAAGCCAATAGCAAGAAGAACGCTAGCAATGGCAGTGATGAACATGAAAGAGAAGCCATTTTTNACTAGCACACCGCCCGGTGTCTAGCTCTGATACCATTTGTAACAATCCAAGCCAAGAAGGAAAAGTTCAAAGAGTACAATATCTGCTAGCGGTGAGCCTAGGCTCATTTGACACTCTTAGCATCCTAACACCAAATACAAAGCCTCAAACTGGTTTGGAGAGTAAAACAAACTCTATAAGGGGCAGATCTAAATGGATTTCATAAGTAAAACCAGTACAAAACATTCATTATAGCAAACCAGAAAGCTAAAACTACACATTTCTACAATAAATCCAACAAACAAGATCCAAAACAGTACCAACAACAAAAGAGAGAAGCCCACAAACAAACATCAGTTCATCATGCAGCTAAACAACAAACCCACATAAAAGATAGCCAAATTACAAAACTAAGCAAAAGGGGTTTCGAAAATAAGCATTATACCTTCCAAAGTCGACCCTGCAAAGGCTGAAGAAGCCAATAGCAAGAAGAACGCTAGCAATGGCAGTGATGAACATGAAAGAGAAGCCATTTTTGGGGGGTTTGAGAAGGGGAAAAGGGTATTCAATGGATGGGAGAGGAAGTGGGATTAAGAGATTGTATTTATAGTGAGGGAAAAATGATAAAACCACGAAGACGCGAGGAAAGAGAAGGAGATTAGTAGAGAAATCCGCGTTTAAGTGAGGTGTAACCTGAAACATTGTTTGTGTATCTGTCTGCTTATTTCCATTTGGGACCGATTTTTTCTCCATGATTCATGGCCTCAAGTGGCAAACTTGTCATTTCACTTTCTCCTCAAAAATCGTTTTTGTTTTATTTTCTAATTTTCTTTTTACTTCAATCATCCTGTAATCGACCATATCGAGCGATAAATTATAGGAGTGTCTAAAAACACCATCAACTCAATCGGTATGGTTTGAATTCAATTATGAACTTATCTGAATTAGGTTCATATAAATAAAATTTATTTATGAATTCGATACAGTATTACTGGAATGATTCTTCTCGGATAAAATAATATTTTGTATTCTTTATTTATTTATTTATTTATTTATTTATTTATTTGAATGTTTTGGGTTAAATTTGTTATTATTTTTATATCTTAATTTAAAATTGAACGTATAAGAATTAAAAAATCCAAATAATTGGGAGTTATTTATTTATTATTTTATTTGAAGTTTTAAATTTATTTGTAATTAATGGTTTCGGTTGAGGAAACAAGAAATAGAAGTGGCTGGAATTAATTAATCTTTCTTCGTTCTGATGAATTTAATTAAATAAATAAATAAATAATAATTTTTGGGGCATTATTTGAATACATGTCAGATGCTGTCTCTCAATGCAATTTAATTTAACTTAATTTAATTTATGAGAAATTAAAAAAAAATATCACATTATCTATGAATACAACGAAATTTCCTGCCCACTTCATCAACTTATTAAAATATTTATTTAGCAGTGGTTTCTAAGTCATATTATAAAAATTAAAAATATATATAAATGCAGGAAAATTATTTAANTGCAGGGAAATTATTTATAAAAAAACATAAATATTATGAATTATAAAACTTGTTAAATAAAAATAATTATTTCAGCCTTTAAAAAATATTCATTATTATAAGATAAAACATTAGAGAATCTTATGGAATTTGATTCTCCCCATGTGTAGTTGGAGATCTATCTCCACTTGATTGATTGATAATTATTGTTTTTTTTTTGGGCATAATTTGCATAAATATTTTAAATTAACGAATATATTGCTACGAGTGCACTTTATAGTCTATTGATATGATATTGATGGTTCGAAACTCGATCATGTCATTGTGTGAAACCCAATTTGCATTTGGTTAATGTATCTGAATGATCAATAGGCTAAACCGATTTGTTCGTTGATGAATTTCATCTACTGTTAGTTTTACTTAGTCATTAAATTGGTCCTTCCATTCGAGAAGTTGTAATGAATCGAGATGTTTATTTTCAGTCTAAAATAGTTGAAGATATGTCCGTTGTTTCGGTAAGTTTTATCAAAACAGTGGAATTCATGACATGTCAGATCGATGATATGATTTTTATCAATCATTACCAAACTCAATTTGAGATCTTGTGATTGAACATAAACTTCTGTCTCCTACGATCATAATGCCAAGAGAAATGGTCGAGAGAAGAGGTATTGTTTAAGGGATAGTTGAGATAATGTAATATCGTCCTACCAAAATATATATATATATATATTTTTTCGTTACATCTCAAATATCAATCGAATTATTATTATTAATAATAAAAAAACATAATTAATCATTTAAAAAATAAAAGTGTAAAGAAAAGGAGAGAAAAAAAAGGCAATTCCATCTTATTCCCAGCATACCCCACGCGGTTTTAAAAAATAAATTATTTTTTTATGTTTTAATTTTTTTTTTGTGCGTAATTAATTGGTTACAAACCATCTTATTTAAAATAAAATAAATAAATAAAAACATAAATAGAACATTAATTTGATGGGGAAAATGGGTAGAGGAGGGTAAAATTGGGATTTTCGTCCTGATTTTTTTTTTTAAATGTAATTATTAAATTTGAAAATCAGAATACAATATAATAATAATAATAATAAGTTTTAAGAATGCGTAGGATATCAAATAATTGATGCTAAGATGCGCCAGCTAAAGTGTCGCTTTAGCCGGTTCAGATTCCACATGCGCATTGTCGACTTGTCGTGAGGAAAGGCTATAATTTAACGAATTGAAAATTTATTTTAATGAGAAATTAATATTTTCCTAAAATTAATAAATTAAAACTGGCACGTGGCATTATTAAAGTGAGACGTGTGGTGGGTAGGACAACAAAGATTTTGTTTAATAAAAAAGACTAATTTAATGGTAATGGGCTGATTGGGGGCCCATTTCCCATGTGCACTCAGGCCCACTTCCTCAATCACCTTTCTAACATTTTCTTGATTTTGTCTCCTTAATTGTTAATTATTTTTCTTAGATTTAACATTTTGATTCACATTACCAAACGCTCTCACATGTAGCATCGTAAAGTAACTTTGAGATGCAGACTTGCCATGTTGATTGAATGAATTCTTTTAGTGTAAAAAGAATGAACGTTTCATCCATCTTGATACTAACATGAAACCATTCTTTGTAGACAATATTGCAGATCTATTTAATTAGCACATGGTAGATTTTGGAGATTGAATTAAATTAATATATATATATATTTCGTTATATTTTAGTTTTTATAAGTTCAGAGGTTCAAATTTGGACTTTAAACTTTTAATAAAATCTTATAATTAATAGATACGGATAAAATTGATTAGTTTAAGGATACAGGTTGAAGTAATGAAATCGACGTGTCAATCGAACTAAATAAGAATAAGGGCTCAAATCAACCAATGTTATTAAAGAAAAAAAAAAGTATGTTTAAAACGTNTTTTTTTTTTTTTTTTTTTTTTTTTTTTTTTTTTTTTTTTTTGAATATCAAGGTTATAATTATTTTTAAGATATTTATTTTTTATTATTAAAATATAATCATGCATTCAAATTATTTTTGAAGCGAGGACGGTCGCTCCAAAATTGACCATCGAAAATTAACTTACTTGTGGTCACTTTTTGAACTTAAAATTGATATTAGTAGACAGATACTCACTTTTCGATGTATTCGTGCCAATGTTTGTTTGACCCTTCAGTTAAAAAATAGTTGTTTTACCTTAAATTTGAATTACATAATTTTTTTTCTTTTAATGGAGTTTTTATTGTAGAAATGTCCGACAAACGTATTAGCCATCTATTTCATTCTCTATTATCGTGAAAATTTTCATTTATTTTTGTTTAAAAAAAAATAATTATTTTAAAGTTTTCATTTTTATTATAGCCTTAGTTACGGATAGTAATTTTTTTAATAAATTAATATATTTCTAAAATAAAGATAAATTTTTTAATTTTAATAAAAAAATGTACAACNCATGTGCACTCAGGCCCACTTCCTCAATCACCTTTCTAACATTTTCTTGATTTTGTCTCCTTAATTGTTAATTATTTTTCTTAGATTTAACATTTTGATTCACATTACCATTTTAATTATTTTTTTTTTCTATGTGTGACACTTTAGTTTTACGATACAACTCACTACAATGGCATAGTGACGCTCTCACATGTAGCATCGTAAAGTAACTTTGAGATGCAGACTTGCCATGTTGATTGGTTGAATTCTTTTAGGGTAGAAAGAATGAACGTTTCATCCATCTATTTAATTAGCCCATTGTAGAATTTGGAGATTGGGATGGTTCAAATTTGGACTTTAAGTTTTTAATAAATCTTATAATTAATAGATACCGACAAAATTGATTAGCTTAAGGATAGAGAGGTAGGTAATGGTAATTTTTTTTAATAAATTAATATATTTCCAAAATAAAGATAAATTTTTTAATTTTAATAAAAAAAGGTACAATAGTCTTTAAATATTACCATTAGAATAAATGACATAAATTAATTATATTAAAGGTTAAAGGTTTACGTATCTATTATATTTTTTAAAATATAAAAAATTAAATAAAACTCAGCTTCACAATTAAAAAAAAAAAAAAAGAAATTATGAGAAATTTTAAAATGTAAAAACTAAACCAGGACGACTGGGTTTCATCGGAACCCGAGCCAGTCAGGCCCAAACCCGGATCGCAGCAGAGCTAGCCGTTGGCGTTGTTGTAAAAGAAGCCGCCCAAATTCAAATTCAAATTCAAATTCTTGAATCAAACCCTAATTTCTATAAATCCCCAATTTCTTTCTCTTTCATCACCTAGAATCTTTCAGACACCATCTCTGTGTCTTTTTTCTCTCTCTCAAGAACGAGTTTTTCGATCACCATGGCCGTGGAGAAGAAGCGCCCATTGCAGAACAGCAACGCCGCCAATGTCGACTCCGATCCGGGGGGGCCAAAGAAAACAATCGAAGAAATGTACCAGAAGAAGACTCAGCTAGAGCACATCCTCCTCAGACCCGATACCTATGTCGGATCAATCGAAAAGCACACCCAGAATCTCTGGATTTACGAGAACGACAAGATGGTCCACCGATCCGTCACATATGTGCCTGGTCTTTACAAGATCTTTGATGAAATTTTGGTCAATGCTGCAGATAATAAGCAGAGAGACCCCTCGATGGACTCGCTCAAGGTTGTAATTGACGCTGAGCAGAATTTTATCAGTGTGTTCAACAATGGAGATGGAGTTCCGGTTGAAGTTCATCAGGAAGAAAAGGTTTATGTGCCTGAGTTGATCTTCGGACATCTGTTGACTAGTAGTAACTATGATGATACTGAGAAGAAAACCACTGGTGGACGCAACGGCTACGGTGCGAAACTTACGAATATTTTTTCTACTGAATTTGTGATCGAGACGGCAGATGGAAGACGTCTGAAGAAGTATAAGCAGGTACGATTTCTGCATCCTTCGTGAAGGATAAATCGTGTTTTATTTTCTTTTTTGACTTAATTTTGCGGATTTGGTGATTTGACTTTGATCCGATGGTGTGGGCTCTATTATTTGTGCATTGGAATTCTGCAATGCCGTCATGAACTATAAGATGCCATAAACGTCTCTATTTATTTTCAATTTTGCTTGCAGTTATCCTGTTTAGGTATTGATCTCAGATGCTTGATTCATAGGTTTTGATTCTCCTAGTGCGTTTCTGGAATTCTGCAATGTCTTTTAGCTTCGAGGTTCTTTCATAATTGTGCTTCAAGAACTATAAAATGCTATATATGTCTTTGTTTTGTAATNCATAATTGTGCTTCAAGAACTATAAAATGCTATATATGTCTTTATTTTGTAAATTATGTTTGCATTCATCTTAGAATCTTGGTTCATACTCTTTCCCCGAGCCTCATTTTTAAAAGTACTCTTTGGATATCATTTCCCTCCTTGAATGTAACTTCCTGTAACTTATATAAGATTTTCTTAGTTCTTTGAGGTTAGCTTTTGTTGAAGTAGTATAATCATCTGAGCTTCTTTTAGCAAGTGCTGGAAATTAACCAATGTGCTTATTTTGAACATGGAAGGTATTCTCTGATAACATGGGGAAAAAATCTGAGCCGATCATAACAAAGTGCAAGGAGGGTGATAATTGGACCAAGGTGACTTTTAAGCCAGACTTGGCTAAGTTCAACATGACTCATCTTGAAGATGACGTTGTTGCACTGATGAAAAAGAGAGTGCTGGATTTGGCCGGATGCCTCGGTAAAACCGTGAAAGTTGAGCTAAATGGACAAAGGGTCCCTGTTAAATCGTTTCAAGATTATGTAGACTTCTATCTCAAATCGGCAGCCGCATTCCAGACGGAACCTCCAAAAAGGTAGACTTCTGTTTGCATAATTTGAAGTTTATGTTATATTCTACGGATTTGGTATAAGGGTTAAGAATTCTTTCAGGTATCACATTCGGCCTAATGAGAGATGGGAAATCGTGGTGACCTTAAGTGAGGGCCAGTTCCAGCAGGTAATCTTTTGAATGAGTGCGATCACTGCAACTAACGCTGTATATTGTAAGTTCTTGAGTAATTAATTGGTGTTTCGTTGAGCAGGTCAGCTTTGTGAACGGGATTGCAACTATCAAGGGTGGGACTCATGTCGATTACATTACTAATCAAATAGCAAATTATGTTATGACTGTTGTAAATAAGAAGAACAAAAATGCTAACGTGAAGGCCCACAACGTGAAGAGCTATTTGTGGGTTTTTATCAACGCTCTCATTGATAATCCTGCCTTCGACTCCCAAACCAAGGAAACCTTGACAATTCGTCAAAGCAGTTTCGGCTCTGCATGCGAACTTACGCCAGACTTTTTGAAGAACGGTATGCATGCATAAATCATCAACATAATCCATATGCTGGTTTATTATTAAGTGTAAGATACTGATTACTGTACATGTTGCAACTCAGTGGCCACGAAATCTGGCATTATGGATAGCGTTCTCTCGTGGGTTAATTTCAAGCAAAGCAAAGACCTGAAGAAAACGGATGGAGCAAAAACAGAAAAGATTAGTGGTATAGAAAAGTTGGAGGATGCCAATTGCGCTGGAGGGAAGAATTCGGAAAAATGTACCTTAATTTTGACAGAAGGAGATTCAGCCAAGGCCCTTGCAGTAAGTTTTTAATTTTGACACTTGCAGATTGATGCTTTTCTCTCCCTTTCCCTAGATGATTTATAACTTTGTTGTTGTTCTTCCAATAGATGGCTGGTCTCGGTGTAGTAGGTCGAGATTTTTATGGCGTATTCCCACTGAGAGGTAAATTGCTCAATGTGAGGGAAGCAAGCAGTAAACAGATCACTGAGAATAAAGAAATCCAATACATCAAGCAAATTCTTGGACTTCAGCAAGGGAAGGAATACAACAATGCTAAGGCTTTGAGATATGGTCATTTGATGATTATGACCGATCAGGTCTGATGGCTTACGAATTTATGTTCATTTATTTGCTTCTGTCTGCAACAAGGGCTTAACGTCAATGCCATTACACAGGATCACGATGG
Source organism: Cucurbita pepo subsp. pepo (assembly GCF_002806865.2). Lineage (NCBI taxonomy): Eukaryota > Viridiplantae > Streptophyta > Magnoliopsida > Cucurbitales > Cucurbitaceae > Cucurbita > Cucurbita pepo. The sequence goes on from NC_036640.1 coordinate 5,387,095, forward strand.
TTCGCACATTAAAGGGCTCTTGATCAACTTTATTCATTCTTTCTGGCCTTCCCTCTTAAGAGTGCCGTCGTTTTTGGTTGAATTCATAACGCCTATTGTCAAGGTTGGTTATGCTTCGTTGATTAGTCCTCACTAGCAAGGTTTCTAAAAGGTACGGCTTCTCACACANAACGCCTATTGTCAAGGTTGGTTATGCTTCGTTGATTAGTCCTTACTAGCAAGGTTTCTAAAAGGTACGGCTTCTCACACATTCTTTTGACGTCCGCAGGCTACTCATAGGAATGGAACTGTTTTATCATTCTATACCATGCCCGAGTACGAGGCTTGGAAAGATAACTTAAGGGGCAATGCAAGTGGCTGGTCAATCAAGTACTATAAGGTCGGTCTTTAAGACTTAAATATAGCAACTTCATTGTGTAAGTTGTATTTCTTCAAATTCTATTTGAAATGTATTAGCGTTGTTAGGAAAACTGACTCTCTACCATGGTATGATATTGTCCATTTGGAGCATAAGCTCTCATGGCTTTGCTTTGGGCTTCCCTAAAAGGCCTAGTACCAATGGATATGTATTCCTTACTTATAAACCCATGATCCNTGTGTAAGTTGTATTTCTTCAAATTCTATTTGAAATGTATTAGTGTTGATAGGAAAACTGACTCTCTACAATAGTATGATATTGTCCATTTGGAGCATAAGTTCTCATGGTTTTGTTTTGGGCTTCCTTAAAAGGCCTCGTACTAATAGATATGTATTCCTTACTTATAAACCCATGATCTTTCTCTAAATTAGCCACGTGGGACTTCCTCCTAACAATCCTCAACAAGTGTTTCCGTCTATAAATTTGTTATACTAATTGCGCAGGGGTTGGGAACAAGCACATCTAAAGAAGGAAGAGAGTACTTCGAACAGCTGGCAAAGCACAAGAAAGATTTTATTTGGCAAGATGAACATGACGGGGAGGCGATTGAGCTTGCTTTCAGTAAGAAGAAGATTGAAGAGAGGAAGAATTGGCTCCGTCAATTTGAGGTAAGACGTTTGATCAACCAACAGCCCATGTAATTTAGCCTTGAGGCAAGGAGTTAATCGTCTTCAATAACACGTTTGCAGGCTGGTACCCATCTAGATCAGTCAGAAAAATTGATCAAATATAGCGACTTCGTCAACAAGGAGCTTATATTATTTTCAATGGCTGATTTACAAAGGTCTATTCCCTCAATGGTTGATGGCCTTAAACCTGGCCAAAGGAAGATCCTTTTCTGTTCTTTCAAGAGAAACTTTATCAAAGAGGCAAAGGTTTCTCAATTTTCCGGTTATGTATCTGAGCATTCTGCTTATCATCACGGTGAGCAGAGTCTTGCTAGTACCATCATTGGAATGGCACAGGACTTTGTCGGCAGCAACAACATTAATCTTCTTCTACCAAATGGACAGTTTGGCACACGAAACCATGTAGATATTCCCTCATTTAACTCTCATGAACACAGTCTTATGAAATTCTAGGCATTGATTTATTTTGTGCGTTTTTCTCCAGGGAGGCNCGAAACCATGTAGATATTCCCTCATTTAACTCTCATGAACACAAGTCTTATGAAATTCTAGGCATTGATTTATTTTGTGCGTTTTTCTCCAGGGAGGCAAAGATCATGCAAGTTCTAGGTACATTTACACTAAACTTTCAAATGCTACACGATTCCTTTTCCCGAAAGACGACGACAAACTTCTTAACTACTTAAATGAAGACGGCCAGTCGATTGAACCAACCTGGTAAATCTCAACTAGTGCATTTTTTTCCCACTTAAGAAAAATAAGTTTGCACAAGGCTTGAAACGTTGTCATGTTCATCTTTTTCTTTTGTGCTTTTAGGTATATGCCTATCATACCAACCGTTCTTGTCAACGGAAGTGAGGGAATAGGAACTGGTTGGAGTTCGTACATTCCAAATTATAATCCTAGAGACATCATTAGAAATGTAAGACGCATGTTGAATGGTGAAGCGATGTTGCCAATGGATCCCTGGTATAGAGGTTTTTCAGGAACTATAGAGAAAACTGCCACTAAAGAAGGAGGTACTAGTTACACTGTTAGTGGAATTATTGAGGAAGTCAGCGACACGACGTTAAGAATAACCGAGTTGCCAGTCCGCCGATGGACTAATGATTACAAGGACTTTCTTGACTCTGTAACAAGAGTTTCAACAAAGAATGACAAAGATAAAGAAAAAGCAGCGAAGGATCCTTTTATTGAGGTAGAGAAATGATGACACTCACGCAAAAGCTTCTTATTCATTGTGTACTAACAAAATCTACTTTCCTTGGTGCTATTGCAGCAAGCTGACCACCACAGCGATGACAAAACTGTTTCCATTGATGTTCACTTGACGGAGGAAAACATGATACTGGCCATGCAGGAAGGTTTGAAGAAGAAATTCAAATTAACTACAACTGTTAGCACTAGCAACATGCATCTGTTTGATGCAAATGGCGTGATTAAGAAATATGACACACCAGAACAAAGTATGTTGTGTTTTGATATTTACATACAATACCTGGCTTTTTATTGCTGCTGTTGGAGCTCCTTGACCTGACTTAAAAATATAACTATTTTGCAGTTCTTGAGGAGTTTTTCCCTCTTAGACTTGAATTCTTTGAGAAAAGAAAGGTGAGCGTCGCATCCTTGTGTTGTTCTCCTAATTGTCTGAATGGTAGAGAAAACAATGATCTGTTGACTAAACTTTTCACTTTGGAATGTAGAGAAATCTTTTGGAAAACCTTGAAACGGAGTTGCTCAAACTGGAAAACAAGGTGAGGTTTATCCTTGCTGTTGTGAATGGAGAGATAATAGTAAGCAATAGAAGAAGAGTAGATTTGTTCCATGAGCTTCAAGAGAAAGGCTTTACACCCTTTCCTAAGAAGACTAAATCCGTTGAGCCGGAGGTTGCCGGGGCATCAAACGAAACAGATGAGGCAGAGGAGAGTCCGGAAGTAGTAAAAGGGGAACGAGTCAGTGATTACGAGTATCTACTCGCTCTGGCAATCGGAACCTTGACCATCGAGAAGGTTCAGGAGCTATGTAATGAGAGAGACAAGTTCAAAGGGGAAGTGGAAGAGCTGAGGAAGGCAACCCCGAAGTCTTTGTGGCTGAAAGATCTTGATTATCTCGAGAAGGAACTTGATGTAAGATCAAACTAATAACTTCTTTCACATTTCATGATATTCATTGTCAGCTACATTTTGCTTAAGATCTTGATTGTAATACAGGAGATGGATAGAAATGATGCTCAGGCAGATGAGGTAAGAAAACAGCAGAGAATAAAAAATAACGATGTAAAGCCAAAAATCTCTAGAAATGCACCAAAAGCCCCACGCAACAGTAAGAAGACCAGCAATTCAGAAACCATCACGGAAAGTATGGACATAACAACATCTAGTTCTACAACAACGGAAGTTGGTAAGTTTTTTTTATCATCCTCTTCAGAAACTTCTATGTTTGTTTGGTTTTATTTTCTTTGCCGTTATTATTAACCTCAATGATTTTCACTTTTTACAGCAAATAACCCGGTGGTGAAGCCCAAAGGCAAAGCAGCTCCAAGAAAAGCTCCTGCTAAAAAGGTAACAGTTTTGATAATTCATTTTAGTCCTTCAGAAACTCCCCATCANCAAAGGCAAAGCAGCTCCAAGAAAAGCTCCTGCTAAAAAGGTAACAGTTTTGATAATTCGTTTTAGTCCTTCAGAAACTCCCCATCAAATGATCGCTTGGAAATAATGACTTTGTTTTGTTGTGAAAACAGCAGGGTAAAGCTGCAGTTCTTGACGACGATGACNTGTTGTGAAAACAGCAGGGTAAAGCTGCAGTTCTTGACGACGATGACGACGACGAAGTCCTCGAGCTTAAAGATCGTCTTGCTGCCTACAAACTTGAATCATCTCCTGAACCATCAGAAGGTAAAATAATTTTCATTCATTGTTGAAACTAATCACAAATTTACTTTTAAGTGTGAACGAGCCCTTTATCCTGTTAAATTACTGCTATTCCCAATAGTTACAAAGTTGTATATTCTCTTGGTTTCTNACGACGACGAAGTCCTCGAGCTTAAAGATCGTCTTGCTGCCTACAAACTTGAATCATCTCCTGAACCATCAGAAGGTAAAATAATTTTCATTCATTGTTGGAACTAATCACAAATTTACATTTATGTGTGAACGAGCCCTTTATCCTGTTAAATTACTGCTATTCCCAATAGTTACACAGTTGTATATTCTCTTGGTTATAGATATCATACAAAATTTGATGATCAAACTTTTTTTCTCGTCAGTTTCAGCCATGGAAACTGAAGTGCCGAAAGTACAAGCGGCGGCCAAGAAGAAAGAACCCAGCAAGAGAGCAGCTGCCAAGAAGAAAACTACTGCAAAGTCTGCTCAGATTTCCGATGACAGCGACAACGGGGACTTCGAAATAAAGGAGATAGCCCCTCCAGCAGCCAAGAAGGGAGGAGGAAGAAAGGCAGCTGCAAATGCCAAAACAACCAAAACAACCAAGAAGCAAGAGCCGGTGGCGAGGTTGGGTCAGAAACTGATAACTCAGATGCTGGAGCCAACTGAGAACTCCGGCATCTCACCGGAGAAGAAAGTGAGGAAGATAAGAGAATCACCTTTCAACAAGAAAAGTGGCTCTATGTTGGGAAGAAAAATTGGGGAAGAGGAAGAGGAAGTAGAAGCTGGAAATGAAGGAAAGATGATGGGTTCTGCTTCTTCTGAGACTACTGATGAAGAAGTCGGCCGAGTTCCGCTGGCAAGAGGAAGATCACAGAGGACAAACAGAACTCAGGTCAGATATGTGGTTAGTGATTCAGATAGCGAACCAGTTTATGAGGATTCCGACTTTGATGAAGAAGCCGACTTGGATGAAGATTGATTCAAGAAGAAACCTCTATGAATGTATAAACAACTTCTTTCTGGGGAGAAACTGATCTTTGGAGATCTGTCTTCTTGGAGTATTGTATTTAACCGTCACTTAAGCAGCAGAACTAGGAATCTAAACCACTGGGCATTAACATGTTTAGATATTCTTGCAAACCACATTTGAATGCATCCAAAAAGCCATTGAAAAGTCCTCATAAAAGACTTACTTGCAAAAGTAGCCAATTCCCATCTCATTTTTGTCTCCATATAACAAAATCTATCCATTCCTTTCCCCAATTTATTCAAATTCCCATCCTTAAATAGATCTCCATCCCCACAAAATATCTCCAAACACCATTTTCTTCCATTTCCATGGCAGCCCTCTCCACCGACCACCGTCATTTCTTCCCCGCCGTGCAGTTCGGAAACAGAAGCATCAGCCCAAGACCGATCGTCTTTCTCTGCTGCCATAACCATAACCAAGACCCTTCAGATTCTTCTGAAGAAAAAACAAAGAAAGACCAACAAGGAAAACAGATGGTTCCTGGGTTTGTCCAGAGATTTAAGAAGATGGGAATGGAATTGAAGGAGAAATTGAGTCCTCAGAGAAAAGGGGACTGGAAAGATGTGACATTGATGAGCCTTTCATTTGCTGTTTATGTGTATATATCTCAGAAGATTGTTTGTGCTTATTTTCTTTGGATGTCAATGCCAAAACAACTGTGGTAGAAGATGATGTACTTCAAATATATATATATATAATTTAAATGCAGAGTCTCATACCAAAAATAGTTAAGCGAAGTTACAAGATGGTTTCAGCAACCTTAAAGAAAACAAAGCAAAGTTGTTGGAAATACATTTCATGTCAGCTACCAATTGTCTTGTGTCTGCATCTTGAACTGAGCTCCACCAAGTTTTTTTTCAAAGCCAAATCAATAGTCCCTTGAGAACTTTGCGAACTCAGCCTGCAAGAAAGAAGTTTCAAAGCTTTTATGTCTCGGTTTCAAGTCCCTAACTTTGAAAGGTTCGAAAAGTTGCAGCTCCGAAAGCAATTCGAATCAGTTTTTGGTTCGACTTTTGGTTTTTCTTACGAAGTAGTCGGGAGATTTACAATGGTTTTAAGAACCGTTTCTAAGCTTTTACGCCTTAGTTTCAAGTCCCTAACTTTGAAAGGTCCGAAAAGTTGCAACTCCGAAAGCAGTTCGAATCAGTTTTTTATTCGACTTTTGGTTTTTCTTACAAAGTAGTCGGGTCGGGAGATTTACAGTGTTTTTAACAACAGTTTCTAAGCTTTTATGTCTCAGTTTCAAGTACCTAACTTTGAAAAGTCCGAAAAGTTGCAGCTCCAAAAGCATTTCGAATCAGTTTTTGGTTCGACTTTTGGTTTTTCTTATGAAGTAGTTGGGAGATTTACAGTGTTTTTAAGAACAGTTTCAAGTACCTAACTTTGAAAAGTCTGAGAAGTTGCAGCTCCTTTGAATCAGTTTTTGGTTCGACCTTTGGTTTTTCTTACAAAGTAGTCGGGAGATTTACAGCGTTTTTAAGGACAGTTTCAAAGCTTTTACGTCTCAGTTTCAAGTACCTACTTTGTGAAAAGTCCAAAAATGTGCAGCTCCAAAGCCATTTTGTAACGACCCAGACCCACCGCTAGCAAATATTGTCCTCTTTGGGCTTTCCTTTTCAAGCTTCCCCTCAAGACTTTAAAACGCGTCTGCGAGGGGAAGGTTTCCACACCCTTATAAAGAGTTTTTTGTTCTCCTCCCCAACCAATGTGGGACATCACAATCCACCTCCCTTTGGGGCCAGCGTCCTCGCTGGCACTCGTTTCTTTCTCCAATCAATGTGGGACCTGCACCAAATCCACCCCTCTTTGGGGCTCAACGTCCTTACTGGCACACCTCCTCGTGTCTACCCTCCTTTGGGAAACAGTGAGAAGGTTGGCACATCGTTCGGTGTCTGGCTCTGATACCATTTGTAATAGCCCAGATCCACCGCTAGCAGATATTGTCATCTTTAGGCTTTCCCTTTCGGGCTTCCCTCAAGGCTTTAAAACGCGTCTGCTAGGAGAAGTTTCCACACTCTTATAAATGGTGGTTTGTTCTCCCCAACCAAAGTGGGACATCACACATTTGAATCGATTTTTGGTTTCTCTAATGAAGTTGTCCAGAGATTTACGGCGTTTTAAAGTTTATTCTAAAGTCATCCAAACTCACTATCATTTCTAACCTTAGATTTGCTATCAATTTCAACAGCACTATACTTTTCACTGCGAGTATTATTAGTTAAAGATTGCATGTTCTATCTTCAAACGAAGTTTAGAGAGAGTAGCAGATTCAAACCTCAAGTGCATTTTTCAAGTGATCAAGCTCCTTATCCAAATCGTTGATGGCTTGATTATATGCTTGCATCGGCGACGATTGGCTAGCAGTATGGATCTGAAGAACAGTAATAATCAGTTTACGAAAGATAACGCTAAATATATACATATCAACCCAACAGGAAAAGTGTAGAATTAAAAACGTGCAAGTCTCTCGCCAACCGCGTGCCTAAAGCATTAACACACCTTTTCGTGTTTGTTTTGATATACATATCAACCCAACAAAATTGATACAGGACGGTATAAAGAAAATAATCCGTTCTTCGGATGTTTAAGAGAAATTTCCAAAAATACTTCATTCAAATGCAACTTCCGCTTATGGGGGTGTATCATATCGAAAAGGCGATAACCATCCAGTTTGTAGTTCACTAAAAAATTATAACAAAACCATGACAAATGAAGTCACGTCACGTTAACTTTAAACAATTAATCACTAAACCGTCACGAATGGATCCAAGAACGTAAAGGCGTATTTATATGGAGGTAAGAAACGGGCAAGTCGAAGGATTCTTAGAGCAATATTAAACAATTTAAACACTATACTATAAAACACCCCATCAAACATATAAGGTGGATGGACTAGATAGTGTTTCCTTGCTTAAAGGATACTCCTAATGAGAAGCATTCAAGCGAATAAACCAACTTCAGGTTCCACCATCACTTGTGTATGTGCAACGTGTAGCGGACCATAGACAGGTCAATTCCAATGATAGGTAATATTCAGCACGACCAATATAATACCAAATATTTTTCGATAGGAAGATTGTAACTAGCGAGCCTAGCACGAAGAAGATTAACTTGATAAAAAAAAAACACTACTACAAAGAAAAAAAACCCAGAAGTTCAATAACTTCATTTCTTGTTTTCCAGCTTTTGATATCCTAATGGTTTCGAATAACATGAACAAACCGTGTCGAAAACTAGAGATACTTGGAATTACATCTTTGCAACACAAGCATATTTGGGTTACTTAAAAGAATTTAAGAGCTCGTTCTCCTCCCCAACTGATGTGGGATCTCACAATCCACCCCGCTTTGGGCCCAACTTACTTGCTGACACTCGTTCCTTTCTCCAATCAATGTGGGGCCCCCACCAAATCCACCCCTTTCGGCTGGGGAGGAGAATGAAACACGGTTTATAAGGTTGTGGAAACCTCTCCCTAGCAAACACGTTTTAAAATCTTGAGGAGAAGCCCGGGAGGGAAAGCCCAAAGAGGATAATATCTCTTAGCGGTGGGCTTGAGTTGTTACACTCACCCAAGCCTAAGCGAGCCAAATCTTTGCCTCCTTCCTCCCCACTCACTCAATGGCTAATTACTAATGTGCTTTTAATATCTTAATAATACTCCTAATCATCCATGTTCATTACACAATCCTAATGACAATGGGCAACGGGAAGCTGAGTTGCATTGCCTTTAGCTCGAGTTTCGACTCTTTCGAACCAAAACTATCTCATTTAGGCTCATAGATTAGCACAAGACTCAGCAAGTGTTAATTTATAACCTTCATCAGAGAGTAATAATCAGAACTTAAAACCATCTACTACCAAATTCAACAGCTAAATCAATACAGAACCTTCAAGATCAAAACAAGAACCAAAGTAAAAGGGATAAACCCCACAAGTCAAAAGCTCCATTAAACCCTAATCAGAATCAGAAAACCCCAAAATCAGAGGAAAATGAACTGACCCGGATAATGATTTTATACTTCAAAGGGTGAGGAAGCTTATATCCAGCAAACAACACATTTTCATCTCTATGAAGCTGCCTGATTATACCAAAAAAAAACCAATAAAAACCGAACACTTCACTTTTCAAACAGTAATTTCAAAATTTTCAAAAAAGGGTCATACATTCGCAAGATGTTTCCAATTGTATGTTCCTCCCTTTCAATGATAAACGACGCCGCATTTATAATCTTGGTGTCTCTTTCGTATGAGACCCTGGAGAAGAAAAGATCACAAAAAAGGGGGGAAGAAAACGTGAGAGACATAAAATTTGCAGTGGTTAGAGAAAGGGGGAAGAGTTTGTGAAATTACTTTTTAGTCCCCTCTGGAACGACGAAACGCTCATATCGGTCGGGGGCATTCATGGCTTTAGGACTCCTTGTGAAGCTGTTGGAGGTCTGGTTTTTGCAGTAATGGAAGCTGCCCGAGAGAGGAAGATGGAGAAGAACGAAAGAAACTCAGGGTTTTGTCTTGATTTCCTTGCAGGTCACTTACGACGTCGTTTAAGTCAAAAACATTTTGTCGTGTTTTTAGGTACCCGAATTTCCCTCTGTGGAAGATTTAGTGGTAAAAAAAAACATTAAGAGAAATTATTGGTCGAAAATATGTCTCTTCGTTCGACCACAAAATGTAAAAAATAAAAAATAAAAAATAAAAAATAATAATAATAAATAAAAACTTTTTTCTCTGCTAAAATTAATTCAAATATTTGAGCTCAAAATTATTAGTTCATAATTTTATTATATTCAGTAATGATATTAATTTGTAATTTCTATTCTCTAATTTTGAAATAATTAACTTTTTATTATGAAAAAAATATTATCTAAATTAAATATCATTTTCTATTTTATATAATTTAATCTTTATAATTTCAATGCTAAATTAATAAAAATATTTATATTTTCAAAACTTTTAATAATACTTTTAAACTTAAAATATATATTAGTATTTTATATAAAAAATATCATTTTTTTTAGTTCAAAAAATACATTTACCATTATTACTATGTTTTAAAAATACCCATAAAATTTTACAAATAGCATTAACATTCTTTTATATTTATATAAAAAAAATTAAAAACTCTTACAGTCCATATAGTTCTAAGGGTAAAAATATATTTTATTATTTTTTAAATGAAAGATATTAATGAATGTTTTGAAAATTGAATGATATTTTTGAAATACTTTTGAAAATTAATCGATATTTTTACACCATTTTAAAAGTTTAAGGATGTTTTTTAAACAAAGTATTAACTATTTTCTCCTAAACTAATGTAAATATTATTAAAAATTTAAAAGTATTTTTTAGATTTTTTTTTTTTGAAACTTTAAATGCATTTTTATTAATTTAGTCAAATTTTAAATAAATTCTCTCTTAAATTATTTTATTGATAAAAATTTCATTATTTTAGTAGTATTGTTTAAAAAATAAATTATTATAAAATTTAAAATATAGAGAATAAATTTACCTATTAAAATTAAAGAAAATTTGAATTTATTTTGCCTCCAAAACAAAATTTATTTGGCTATATATAAATAAATAAATAAATATATATATATATATATTTTAAAGAATGTATAAAAAACAAAATAGAAGTTTAATTGAAAACTCTCATATTTGTAAGCTGAGAAAGAAAGTTGGAAGATTCCCTTGAGGTGAAGGATTAGGGTGGCCATACNGGCAATAAAATCCGAATACCACGCCTCTCCTTCTCCACTTTTTGCTCCGCCGCGCAATCTTCGTCCCCCTCAACTTCGCCCACCTCCGGAACTGCAGGTTGTCTGATTCCCCCCTCCGGTTACGATTTCTTCATGTAAACCCTAACATTCATCTTCTATAACCNAGCTTTGCTTTTATTTTCTGTTTGTTCTTGTTTGCAAATTCGTTGTTCATGACTCTCCTTCAGACTGTTTGGTAGTTTTTGCACTCTTGCGTAATTGAACGTGTAGGATTGTTTGATTCGTTTTTCGAGTTTTCCACCACTCTTAAAGCCTCCCCAGTTGCTCATGATCAGAATTTTCTGAGGAGCGGACTGTGATTTGTTGTGAGAGATGATGAAGTTTGCTGGATGTTCTGTTTCAGCTTCTTTGTCTCCCGTCCAGTCTTTCATTCAGAAGAGCCATCCTAGGCTGTCATCCAGTATATTGCAAAAGAATTTGTATAAACCAAGTAGTTGGTTTTCTGGTAATCAGATACTTCAGCAAAGTCCAGAAGCAGAAATGGTTGCTGGACGTTATTCCCCTCCTTGGTTTAGGTGAGTTTTCCGCATCATATAAATGTTGTTATTGTCATCATTTGTGTTCCTTGAGCGTTTATATCTGATGACCTTGATTGACTTTTATTTACTTTCTCAGTGTTGCTCCTATGATGGATTGCACTGACAATCACTACAGAACTCTTGCTCGTTTAATATCAAAGCACGCATGGCTGTACAGCGAGATGCTTGCTGCTGAAACAATTGTTTACCAAAAAGATAATCTTGTAAGTTTGCGGCAGAACAGAATCCTTGGACAATAATTAATTTATCAACGTTGTCTACAAATTTACTAAGTAGTGTTGCTTTTATTTATTAACAATCATTTTTAGAGGCAGATGCAATTTCCTTGATTTTCCATTATTTACTTGAGGTTTTTTAAATTGTGTAACACGTTGGGTTAGTTATCAATTATTTGTGATAACCCTCCCCTCACCCTTGCAAGCGCATTGCTTCCATGTGAATGGGTCGGGTTAGTGAATAATCAATTGTTCCCTCTTTCCCCACTCTTATGAGAAGCTTTTCCTCCAGTTGCCTTAACAAAACTTCCTGGCCCTGAATCCTTCAACATCCCACAGCTTTCACGTGTGATAGTCTGAGTTGGACCATGGTTTTCTCTCATTTTACCAACATTTGGTCAGCAATAGTGACGGTGTGGTGGTCTTTTAAAATTATGGGATGCTCTAATCAGATTGAACATTTTAACAGTAGACTACTATTTTTTTTACCTTTCATTGTGTGAATCAGCTTAGTTTCCAAATTAGCTTGACCTCATATCCTGTTTGTTTCATTATCAGCCAAGTTGGACTTCACTGTTGACTAATTTATGATCGGTAAGAGTGAAGAATTATTGGGTGTTTTATTTTTCTCAAAGAAGAGTTGCCACTTACCATCTTATTGCTACCTTTGTAACTTGCATATTTTATCTGGTTGGTGTTGGAGGCACGTGACAATTTCCCTATCTTTTCATGATCAAACTTGAGATGCATATGATATGCTTCAACAGNTTTTAGAGGCAGATGCAATTTCCTTGATTTTCCATTATTTACTCGAGGTTTTTTAAATTGTGTAACACATTGGGTTAGTTATCAATTATTTGTGATAACCCTCCCCTCACCCTTGTAAGCGCATTGCTTCCATGTGAATGGGTCGGGTTAGTGAATAATCAATTGTTCCCTCTTTCCCCACTCTTATGAGAAGCTTTTCCTCCAGTTGCCTTAACAAAACTTCCTGGCCCTGAATCCTTCAACATCCCACAGCTTTCACGTGTGATAGTCTGAGTTGGACCATGGTTTTCTCTCATTTTACCAACATTTGGTCAGCAATAGTGACGGTGTGGTGGTCTTTTAAAATTATGGGATGCTCTAATCAGATTGAACATTTTAACAGTAGACTACTATTTTTTTTACCTTTCATTGTGTGAATCAGCTTAGTTTCCAAATTAGCTTGACCTCATATCCTGTTTGTTTCATTATCAGCCAAGTTGGACTTCACTGTTGACTAATTTATGATCGGTAAGAGTGAAGAATTATTGGGTGTTTTATTTTTCTCAAAGAAGAGTTGCCACTTACCATCTTATTGCTACCTTTGTAACTTGCATATTTTATCTGGTTGGTGTTGGAGGCACGTGACAATTTCCCTATCTTTTCATGATCAAACTTGAGATGCATATGATATGCTTCAACAGTCTATGTTTTGACCATTTTTTCATGTAATCTTTCTTTATTTCGTACAGGACAGANAGTCTATGTTTTGACCATTTTTTCATGTAATCTTTCTTTATTTTGTACAGGACAGGNTATTTCGTACAGGACAGATTTTTAGCATTTTCTCCAGACCAGCATCCTATTGTCCTGCAAATTGGAGGAAACAATTTGAATAACATTGCAAAAGCTGTTGAACTTGCCAATCCTTACGGCTATGATGAAATTAATTTGAAGTGAGTATTTTACTTATCTTCTTCATATTTTTCCAGTTTTAGTTTCTACAATAGATTCTTATCTCTATAATTTTTGGAAACTATTTTTCAGCTGTGGATGTCCAAGTCCAAAGGTGGCTGGACATGGGTGCTTCGGTGCTCGCCTTATGCTGGATCCTAAGGTTTCTGGCTGTATACTGGTTATATTTTGATTTCAGTCATCTTGCCCATTTTGTTTTCTTCAGCTATGTGTCTAACTTATGCTTGTCATGATGACAAGGAAAGTTTGTTGGTGAAGCTATGTCAGTAATTGCTGCCAACACTGACGCCCCTGTAAGCGTGAAATGTCGAATTGGCGTCGATGACCATGATTCATATAATGAACTTTGTAAGGTTTCTAGTCTTTTTTCTCTGATTAGAAAGCACTGACTACTACTTCTTTGTTTAGATAAACATAGTGATGTTGTAAGGTTAGTTTTGCCATTTTATGATTAGCATCTTTATTTATTTCCCCTGTGGAGCATCATCACAATAATTGACTGTTTGATATTTTGTGTCCTTTCCTGTCTGAATATCTTTCTTGTGCTTAAAGGTGGCTTTGATTACACATTGAAGTGAATGAACTGGTAACATTATAAGTTATAGATATGACCTCAAAGGGAATGCTATCTCATTAGGAACTCTTAATATAATCTTTGAGAGTGAAAGTTATCTGTCTTGGAGCAGCTTTTGTTAAGCTCCTCAGGCTGTGATTCCTTGTTCCTTTATTTATTTATTATTATTATTTTTTTTACTTTTTCACCCTATGAGTAAGAAATCTAGTTTGTTTTTTAAAAAAGAAAAAGAAAAGGAAGAAGACTTTTACCACCCACAACTTCATTTTTTTTCCATTTCATGAAAGACTAACTTTTTATACTTGGTAGAGAAAAACATATGAAGGCAAAGAAAAACTTCTTTGGAGAAACTCCTTTGGTATACAGTCATAAACCATCTTAGATCCTGAATTGTGCTAGGTCAACTCAAGCACAGGATATCTAATTTATTCTTGGTGTTTGAAATTTGAAGTTTTCAGCATATATATTGTCATTATGTGCTAACAATTTCAAGAGGCCCTGAGGTTTTGAATATTCTTTCTGAAAAGCCATTCTAGTTTCTTGTTACATTATTATGTGCCTTCTTAGTTGCTGATTTCTCCTCTCACGTCCACTTTCTTTTGTTTCAGGTGATTTTATTTACAAAGTTTCTTCTTTGTCGCCAACTAAGCATTTCATAATCCATTCCCGCAAGGCACTGCTCAATGGTATTAGCCCAGCTGAAAATCGAAATATTCCTCCTTTGAAGTATGGGTTCTCAAGAACATTCTATCAGCTTAAAGAGAGCTTGTTGTTTTTTGTTAAAGTATTTTAACAAAGACCATATAATATTTTTAACTATCTGTAAAATAATGACTAAGAACAGACTTTCATGCTCTATAATACTGACGTGGTCACAGATATGAATATTTCTATGCACTGATGCGCGACTTTCCAGACTTGAGATTCACAATAAATGGGGGCATTAACACTGTTGATGAGGTGAGTTTTTCTGCTCATCTGTAAATGGACCTAATGTATCAGAAATTGGATTTACCCAAACTAGAAAAGCATACTAATAGATATTGAAATCACGGCAAAATAGGGGCTAGCCTAGTAGATTATATAGCTTTTTACATGACGTGGTCTCCACTGATGCAACAAAGGCATAGTGGAAACATTCATATTTTTCTATGTCTTGCATTGCATTATCATTTTGCAATGACCAATTTACACGGTTTATTGACCCAAAACTCGTTTATTGGGAGTTGCTTTCCATGGAATGAAAGTTCCTTGTGGTAAATTGGCAGCATACGTTAATGTTTATTTACTTTAAATGTGATAAATTGCTTTCCATGGAGTGAGAGTTCCATGCATTATCATAAATTAATGTTCATTTATTTTAAATGTGTTCACACAGGTTAATGCTGCTCTCAGGCTCGGAGCTCATGGTGTAATGGTGGGTCGAGCTGCTTACCAAAAGTATGTTATGCACATTTTGGAAATTACCATCTTTTCCCTCTTTCGTTTGCTTGTATCACAAATAAGTATAGGCAACTTCTCGCATTCTTCTCAAGGTATAAGATAATTCTATAGTCACAGCTAGCTCCAACCATTACCAGTATAAGAGAACCTGAAGTTTGAGCGACAATTGGGTTCCATGTTTAAAAATTAGAATTCTCCTATAATATCTGATTATATCTGTCTGTGGAGGCCGGTTTAAGGTGATGTTATTATAGTGAAAAATAAAAGTGCTAGAACTTATGGCATCATAGAGTGTTCTTTTTATTTTTTAAATATAGACATTTTAAATATATTTATTTAACTTATTAAAATTGAAGTTAAGTGTGATGTTATTAGTTGGGTTAAGTATTTATTTGTATTTTCCAACAATATCTTGGTATGAACATTAAGTATTTATTCTATCAGAGTTGGTTATGTCTTTCCTTAATTTTAACTATGGCTGTTATACTTCATAGCCCTTGGCGTACTTTAGGACATGTAGACACTGCAATTTATGGTGCGCCTAGCAGTGGTATAACCCGTCGTCAGGTACAATATTAAAGTTGGCTGTGAAATGTATCCTTCTGCTTGAAAGTTCACTATTATCTCATTTAGCTGTAAACTTTTCCATCTCCTAGGTCCTTGAACAATATCAAGTTTATGGGGATTCTGTTTTGGGTACATATGGAAATAAACCAAATATTCGTGATGTTGTGAAGGTAAGATCTTATTGGTGGTTTACAGCCTTTTTGTTAATTTTTTTTAAACCACAATTTTTGTCTCCTATGTTTTCAGTTGGTCTTGTTTCTTTTATATGCCACATATTTCTTAACTATATTTTTTCGATTGTGGGTTGGGGTTCTGAACATTTTTATGGGGTTGGGTTTAATTTAACTCTACTTATTTTCAGTAATTTTAAATGTGTGACATGAACTCTGTATTCTTCCCTCACTATCTTGTGCCATATGTGGGATTAGGGAGACCGAGCGCTATTAAGGGAGTAGGACTTATGATTATTAAGGTGTTGGAATAGCATTTGTGCACTAGTTAGACCGTGTGGATTCCATGGTCAAATATTTGCACTGTATAATGTTATTATTGCATTTTGGATCTCTAGGTTGGGCGTAAATGCATGATGAGTCCCACTAGATTGATTAAACTGAGGTCCCTTTAAGGTTATTTCCATTATTGCATTTTTGTAACTTGGAGCCCTCCCTGATTACTGCCAATTGGAGGAAACTCTGTATTTCCGTGGGTTAGCCATTTCATACATCAACGATGGCTGAGCATGCTGAATTATCGTCTTCTCTTGCTTCTACATCTTCGTTTCACTGATAATTTTTGTCCTTTTATTGCCTTATACCAATCTAGGACCTNTATAGTCACAGCTAGCTCCAACCATTACCAGTATAAGAGAACCTGAAGTTTGAGCGACAATTGGGTTCCATGTTTAAAAATTAGAATTCTCCTATAATATCTGATTATATCTGTCTGTGGAGGCCGGTTTAAGGTGATGTTATTATAGTGAAAAATAAAAGTGCTAGAACTTATGGCATCATAGAGTGTTCTTTTTATTTTTTAAATATAGACATTTTAAATATATTTATTTAACTTATTAAAATTGAAGTTAAGTGTGATGTTATTAGTTGGGTTAAGTATTTATTTGTATTTTCCAACAATATCTTGGTATGAACATTAAGTATTTATTCTATCAGAGTTGGTTATGTCTTTCCTTAATTTTAACTATGGCTGTTATACTTCATAGCCCTTGGCGTACTTTAGGACATGTAGACACTGCAATTTATGGTGCGCCTAGCAGTGGTATAACCCGTCGTCAGGTACAATATTAAAGTTGGCTGTGAAATGTATCCTTCTGCTTGAAAGTTCACTATTATCTCATTTAGCTGTAAACTTTTCCATCTCCTAGGTCCTTGAACAATATCAAGTTTATGGGGATTCTGTTTTGGGTACATATGGAAATAAACCAAATATTCGTGATGTTGTGAAGGTAAGATCTTATTGGTGGTTTACAGCCTTTTTGTTAATTTTTTTTAAACCACAATTTTTGTCTCCTATGTTTTCAGTTGGTCTTGTTTCTTTTATATGCCACATATTTCTTAACTATATTTTTTCGATTGTGGGTTGGGGTTCTGAACATTTTTATGGGGTTGGGTTTAATTTAACTCTACTTATTTTCAGTAATTTTAAATGTGTGACATGAACTCTGTATTCTTCCCTCACTATCTTGTGCCATATGTGGGATTAGGGAGACCGAGCGCTATTAAGGGAGTAGGACTTATGATTATTAAGGTGTTGGAATAGCATTTGTGCACTAGTTAGACCGTGTGGATTCCATGGTCAAATATTTGCACTGTATAATGTTATTATTGCATTTTGGATCTCTAGGTTGGGCGTAAATGCATGATGAGTCCCACTAGATTGATTAAACTGAGGTCCCTTTAAGGTTATTTCCATTATTGCATTTTTGTAACTTGGAGCCCTCCCTGATTACTGCCAATTGGAGGAAACTCTGTATTTCCGTGGGTTAGCCATTTCATACATCAACGATGGCTGAGCATGCTGAATTATCGTCTTCTCTTGCTTCTACATCTTCGTTTCACTGATAATTTTTGTCCTTTTATTGCCTTATACCAATCTAGGACCTCTTTTATCCGTCATGTCTTATAAGTTGCTATTTTTTTTTTTCTTAATCAATACTGATTGGAATCTAGCAAAACGCACCCCCACCCCCATACAATACCTGGTGTGGTCATTTTACATTTCTCCTTTATCTGCTTCTGCAGCCGTTGCTTCACCTTTTTTATACAGATCCTGGAAATGGTCCATGGAAGCGTAAAGCTGATTTTGCTTTTCAGCATTGCAAGGTATAAAAATATGCTGGAAGAGAATAGGTTCAACTTAATATCGTTTCGTAGATTTCGATGGAATGCATGGCGTATTTTTCCTCTGCTTCCTTTCAACAGTTTCATAGGATTTTTTATTTTGATTTTAGTTTTACAAAAATTTGGAAATTCAAATCGGATATTCAAATTTCATGTTTCTATCACCGAGATTTTTCACTGCCATTGTTATCGAGGTTGTCTGTCCATCAAGTATCCCTACCTTGTAAATGCTTTNCATTGTTATCGAGGTTGTCTGTCCATCAAGTATCCCTACCTTGCAAATGCTTGGCTGCATAGCTTCTAAGTGAACTGCTATTGAACCTTGTAGACCATCAAATCATTTTTCGAGGAAACACTTGTGGCCATTCCAGATTATATATTGGATGCTCCTGTAGCAGAACCTCCATCAGGACGTGAAGATCTTTTTGCCAATACGCTTAGATTGATGCCTCCTCCATACGAGGACAGAGAGCAAAAGGTAGTATTAGAAGCTTAATTTTGTAACATTATTTAAACCATGTATAACATAACAATCTTTGAAAACATTCTTCACTTATTCTTTGCATATTTATTGTGGGTAATCAAAGAAATTGCCCTTGTAAACTGCTCATTCATCTTCAAAATCCGTTGCAACTAGAGTAGAATTGGCTGCCTGTTCTTCCTTCTGATTCTAGTCCATGGATGATGCTGTAAGCTAGTTGCTGATCCATCTTTTGGGGGAAGAAAGTATATTTTTTTGCTCCCTTAGGTTACATATCAATATTAATAATGCTTATAATGGTTTGTGGTAGGTGGTGAGAAATCAAACTTAAAATCTCAAAAGTAGCCTGAGCATCATGATTGCTGTGCTGTGACAATACATGACCATTACAATTGTTCTTACAAGCAATAATTACTTGGATCACAGAATGAAATTGCTTGGAGGAAGAAATACAACACTTGGAAAAAGAAAATGCATTATATATATGTGTATAGAAGTGTAAAATGGGACGACTTGAACATAGTTCAATGGGCAAGGCAATATTGGTATTGCCTTTTTGTAGGTTCGAATACTATGATACTATAATACTATAAAAGGAAAGATTTAGTGTTAAATGCATATACATAGTTCAACACAAGGACAGCTATGGAAGCAGGTCAAAGGCTTCCTCGTAATCGAGACGAGTCAAGCCTTTAGGGATATTTTTTTGTAGAAATCTTCACGAACAACCGCCCTTTCTGNCTTGGATCACAGAATGAAATTGCTTGGAGGAAGAAATACAACATATGGAAAAAGAAAATGCATTATATATATGTGTATAGAAGTGTAAAATGAGACGACTCGAACATAGTTCAATGGGCGAGGCAATACTGGTATTGCCTTTTCGTAGGTTCGAATACTATGGTACTATAATACTATAAAAGGAAAGATTTAGTGTTAAATGCATATACATAGTTCAACAAAAGGACAGCTACGGAAGCAGGTCAAAGGCTTCCTCGTAATCGAGACGAGTCAAGCCTTTAGGGATATTTTTGTAGAAATCTTCACGAACAACCGCCCTTTTTTACTAAAGTGTTCCAACTTATGAGGAGCACTGTGGATAAACTTTCCATCTATTTTTCAACCTAACATTCTCACAGGAAGCTGTAGCAACATCATCTCCTTGTCTAACTAGATGAACTCCAAGCATGGAAATGTCTTGACAAGGGGAGCTTTTGCTGCAATCAAATCTTATGGCATCATCAGAAGCACTTGTTCCTCTAATGTTCTTGTACACCACATTGCTTACTTTCACTGCTGAATTCTGCATCCATGAGAGCAACAAAAACCTAAATAACTCCTGTGCTTTTGTTTTCTAGGTATCTATATAGTTCAGTTCAAAGCAGATCAAAGATTTCGGCCCCAATTTTTTACCTGTTGTGGGCATGACTTTTCTTCTTTATCACAGTAATTCTGGTCTATAATTATTGGATTGCTCACATTGTTCATGACAACGTTTTGAAACATGATGTTTTTAGCATATCCAGAACCTCCCTGTGCACATATCCCATTCATTATCAAAATTTGAAAGGCAACCAAAATCAAATGAAAATATTCGAAATAGAAAGTTTAGGTGTTATAATACAAGGGATGAAATTTCTCCTTTCAATTATAAAAATTAATTATTAATAAAAAAAATTCCATAAACAAACGGGTAAAACATGGTACTAATGGATAGTGTATTTTTGAACTTTTAAAAAATTTGATGGAGTTTAAGGGTATTTTTGAAACAAGTTCTAACAATTTCCATCTAAAACTGATAAATTTTGAAACTTTTTAAAACGTTTTAAGAATATCATTGAAACTTTTGAAATATAGTTCGTTTTTTCCGTACACCAACTGAATTAACTTTGTTATGTTATTCTTTACTCTATTTAATTGGTTTGAACACATGCTTTTAACTTTGACAAATAGCATTGAACTACACCCACTAAACAAGTAATGGACCCATCAGTGACACCAAACAAACAGCCATTGGTGTTCAAATCACCCTCAGCGTTCAAGTGGAGGTAGGAAAAGCTAGAATTCCTATACTTTTAATGATACATGTGGAGCAAATGGTTATCTCCATAGGACACTACCACCGATTCCTATTGGGTTAGAGCGAAATCCCACCATTTCTTATAAGGATGTGTAAACTTTTCTTTAGTAGACGTGTTTTAAAATCATGAGACAAAACGAACAATATCTGCTAGCAGTGGGTTTGGGCTATTATAAATGGTATCAAAGTCAGACACCGAATAGTGTACTGGGAGGTAGATTGTGAGATCCCACGTCAGTTGGAGAGAGGAACCACGCATTTCTTATAAGGATGTGAAAACCTCTCCCTAGCAAATACGTTTTAAAACCGAAAAGTTGACGGCGATACAAATGGTAGGCTTCACGTACCTGCCAAGTCTTTATTCTCACCCCATTACTGGTTCCTGATATCAGTGCTCTATCTACTCTTATATTTGAAACCTCAGCTTCTGAGTTTCCAGCTCCTAAGCTTCCAATGCTGAAATGCAAACAAAAAACCAAACCAAAAACATTCAAAACATGAGACAAAAACATCATTAAACACTACAAAAAATGCTTCAAATTCAGCTGAATGAATACCTAATTCCATGTCCTGGCCCACAAGTGATATCCATTGCTCTAACATTTCTTGACCCACTTACAATAGAAATGCAGTCATCCCCTTTGAAAAAAAAAAAAAAAAAAAAAAATTCAAATCAACTGTAATGGCCCAGACCCACCGCTAACAGATATTGTTCTTTTTTAGCCTTTCCTTTCGGACTTTCCCTCAAGGCTTTAAAACGCGTCTGCTAGAGAAAGGTTTCCACACTCTTATAAATGGTGTTTCGTTCTCCTCCCCAACCAACGTGGGATATCACATCAACAAAATATAGAATTTGTTTCATTTTCTTTGAATCGACCAACTTTTTTTCACCTGTTCCAATGACACAATTCCTTATTATAACATTTTGAGTTTCCGTGACGTGAATTCCATCCGTGTTGGGACTATTCTCCGGGGCGACGACCCGAAGATTCAAAGCTTGGACATTGGTGCATTTCTGAAATGTCAGATGCATTTGCTGTGCATTTTCTAGTTTCAGGTTAGCCACAACCAAGTTGATGCATTGGTAGAAAGTTACAGCCTGCACAAACGAAAACCAGATGAACATTTTCGATTAAACGACGTCGAAAACGCTTTCGAAGATCATAAGGATAGCGACGAACCGTCGGTGCTCCCCTGCAAGGCTGCAAAAGAATCCAAGAGAAAAACAATCATAAGCTAATGATATTGATAATATGAGACATAGTTGTTTAAAGTAGTGATGGATTTACAAGTTCTTTGTTCACTTTGCAAGAGTTTTGCCACCATTTTTTGCCATTTCCATTGATGATACCATTGCCTTCTACAACAAAGTTGTCGACGCCTTCGAATTTAAGCCAATGTCGTCGATCGTCATCGTAATCCGACATTCTTGGAGAAGCTTTGATCATTCCATCGATCTAACAATGAGAAGAACAAAGAAATGAACACAAAATTTTCCAAAAATATGATATTGAAAATTATGCTTATACTCTCACCTTTAGTGTCAAAGGAGATCTACAAGGACCTGAAAAAGTTATTGGCTTAAGATAATATGTCCTGCCTTTAGGCACCAAAATCATTGCCTTACTAGAAGAACAAGCCTCCTTCCAAGCTAGCTCAAATGCCTAAAACATGCATTCATGAACACTGAGTAACCAAACGAAACAAAAACTAAGGCGTAACGGCCTGAAAAGGACAATATCTGTTAGCGATGAGCTTAAGCTTGGGCTGTTCAATGGGGTGTACCTTACTGTCATCTTGTCCATTTCCCTTAGCTCCAAAATCAACCACATTCACGATCTTTGGCGAACCCGAAAGCGAGCTTACTCGATCCTGCCTCGTCATCGAGCCGTAAAAACCCGTGTTCCATCTGGGTTTTGGATAATGACCATAAATTTGATCATGATATTGAGAAACAGGAAGTGGGTACACATGGAAACTGCCAAAACAGAGAGAAAACAGGGGAAATGACATGAAAAAGATGAGGAAATGGGTTGGTTGATGCATTTTCTTAATGTTTTTTCTTCACTTTCTACACAAAAAGTGTGAAAAAGAAGAACACTTATGCAATATTGGGATCCGTTTTGAAGTTAAACTCCAAATTTAAGTATATATAGAGAGCTGAAAACCAAACTTTATTGACTTGGAAAAGGCATTTTGATTAGAAAATGCTTGTTATGGGTGGATTGAATAGCACTATGAACAGAGAAATGGAAGGAAGAACAACAAATCCGGCAGTCAAAAACTCTTGATTTTCATATTGAAACACAAACTGAAGCATATTGCTGCTTCACCAAACTCTTCTTCCCACCATTTTCGGTCCACGATGGCTTTAGTTTTTGTGTTCAAATCAAAGCCGCTGGTTTCAAAATCAAAGGCTGTGATTCAAAACTGTGTTTATGAGTTCTTTGCTATGAACAGTTTGTTTTTGTTCATCATTTGTTCATCATTTGTTCATCTGGGTTCTTAGAAATAGCTGAAATTGTTCCAAATGTTCATAAAATTTGGATATTTCTGCTTAAAAATTTTGAACCCTTTTTGTTTTTTTGTGTTTTTTTAAAGTGAAAAGGGTTTGAAAAAGATGTATTTTGTTCTACATGAAAAGATTAGTGTTGGTTTGAATGAGATTTGGAAAGTTAATCAATTAAATAATCTCTATTTATTTTCTATATAATCATCATTATTTATTTTCATAATACTTCTTTATTACTGCGGTTCGAGACAGAGATTTCTCGTAATGTTGTGGCGATCCGATTCTCTGCATGAAATTTTTTTTATCAACGGAGTTTCTAAAAATTCAAATTTCATTATTTGTCCAATACGGAGATAGAAATTAAAAATAATAAAATAAAGAAAAAATACAACTGGGCTCCTTCGAAAGTTTGGATTGTGTCGTTAAGCTCGAACCCTCTTGATTGAATTGATGGTTAGATTTGAATTTACCGACTATACATACATTTTTATTTAATTATTTATTCTCCAACCACTCTTCAAAATAATTTTTAACGAGAATAAGATTTGAAAATAAATAAATAAATGTTTTTTTAATTAACATTTTATTTTTATTAAAAACAAAAATTTGAATAAATAATTCAAATAACTGGAGCCAACGGAACCCAGAAATTTTATGGTTGGGTTGGGTTCATCGTTCGTTGAAAATATTTACAATTCGAACAATTAAATTCGATCTTAAAAAACGTCTAATCCAACTTGACCTACGAACACGTTCGAGAGAACCAGGGTAGAAGGATGAGATTGGGAAGATTATATTGCACTTAGGTTTGAATTGGTGAAAAGTTGAGGACTTTTCCATTAACCATCAAAACTATCAACCAAACCTTTCTTCATTTTTGAGACAAATCTTAATCATCAAATTTTATTTGGTCAACATTAATTGTTTTAATACTCTAAATATCTTTTACCATCTATTGTCANCATCTACACTTTTTAGGTACATTTTTTTTTAATTTTTTATATTTATATATTTACGATGTTGTCATGCATACATCGTAACAGATTGCAAATGTAAGCAATTTCATATTATCGACTCGTGATTAGTTGAAAGAATAAAACTACTGTTAATGCTTATGATGATACCATCTTATAAGGATTTGTTCTAAATAATACAAATCACAGGGGTGTTACAAGATTTAATGACTCGAAAAAATTCGATCAACCCAATTCAAATCGAGCTGAATTGAGTTTAAATAAATGAAAATTTTATAGATTGAGTTAGTTTACGTGTTGTATTGAAACTAGATTAAGTTGAATTTAAAATTTACTGTTAATTTTAAAATATAAATTCTTCTCCCGAATAAAAAGTTATATTGAGTTGGGTTGGAGAGAATTTATAACTCGAATAATTGAGTAAGAGCGATGAAGGCTTTGTTTTTGGTTTAGTTTCCATTTGATTGAAAAGACTTAACATTCTCATCCACTTCTTGCGGAGCAAATTTGGAGCATTTTCAATCTCAAATATTGACTTTATGAAACTTCCTTTCTAAATATATAAATCAATTTTGTTTAATGAAGCTTATGATATGCAATCGATAATAATAGATAGGTCTTTCTATTTTTTAAAAAATTATTGTTAATATAAATGATATTATGTGTTGAATGAAAGTCCCACATCGGCTAATTTAGGGAATAATCATTGGTTTATAATCAAGGAATACTATTTCCATTGGTGTGAGGCCATTTGGGAAGCCTAAAGCAAAGCGGTGAGAACTTCCACTCAAAGTGAACAAAGAGAATGTTAGAAGATATTAAAAATAGAAAATTTTACGCTATTGTCCTTTAAAGCCTAGCAACCTCGGTGGCACATCGCCGGTGTCTGGCTCTAATACTATTTGTAACGGTTCAGGCCCACCACTACCAGATATTATTCTTTTTGTTTTTAAAACACAGAAAGTTTCCACACCCTTATAAAGGGTGGCTCTAATACTATTTGTAACGGTTCAGGCCCACCACTACCAGATATTATTCTTTTTGTTTTTAAAACACAAAAGTTTTCCACACCCTTATAAAGGGTGGCTCTAATACTATTTGTAACGGTTCAGGCCCACCACTACCAGATATTATTCTTTTTGTTTTTAAAACACAAAAGTTTTCCACACCCTTATAAAGGGTGGCTCTAATACTATTTGTAACGGTTCAGGCCCACCACTACCAGATATTATTCTTTTTGTTTTTAAAACACAAAAGTTTCCACTAAAGGGTGATTCGTTCTCTTCCCCAAAACACGTCTACTAGGGAGAAGTTTCCACACGTTTATAAAGGGTGATTCGTTCTCCTCCCCAACCAAAAATCACGCCTACTAGGGAGAAGTTTCCACACCCTTATAAAGGGTGATTCGTTCTCCTCCCCAACCAAAAATCACGCCTACTAGGGAGAAGTTTCCACACGTTTATAAAGGGTGATTCGTTCTCCTCCCCAACCAAAAATCACGCCTACTAGGGAGAAGTTTCCACACCCTTATAAAGGGTGATTCGTTCTCCTCCCCAACCAAAAATCACGCCTACTAGGGAGAAGTTTCCACACCCTTATAAAGGGTGATTCGTTCTCCTCCCCAACCAAAAATCACGCCTACTAGGGAGAAGTTTCCACACCCTTATAAAGGGTGATTCGTTCTCCTCCCCAACCAAAAATCACGCCTACTAGGGAGAAGTTTCCACACCCTTATAAAGGGTGATTCGTTCTCCTCCCCAACCAAAAATCACGCCTACTAGGGAGAAGTTTCCACACCCTTATAAAGGGTGATTCGTTCTCCTCCCCAACCAAAAATCACGCCTACTAGGGAGAAGTTTCCACACCCTTATAAAGGGTGCTTCGTTCTCCTCCCCAACCAAACCAGTCTACAGCCAAACTCACTTGCGGCCCAGCCCGCAAACCAAAGCCCAATAAGCCAGCCTACAAACGCGACTCGAATTGCAACCCGCGCCCCGACCTGACGTCACTACACGACGTGGCTCGCCTTGTTGCTACCACGTGTCACCCAGCTGCATAAGCAACCTTTCGGCTCAGCGGCTTCGCTGTCGACTTCTCGGCTGATTTTGGCTCGACTTTTCAATTTTAGCCCAGTTTCTAACACTTCGACCCTCCAGGACCCGTTTTCGACCCCGATTAAGGTAATTTATGTCATTTTAGAGTCGTATTTCACATTTATTAATTGATTATTCATTTAATTGTGAAATACTAAAGGAAGGTGACGAACGGTGTGATAGGAAATGAACTCCAAAAACTTTTGGAGCAGCTCTCTACAAACGGGAGCCTACGTTAATTAAATTAGAGAGGACTTCGGTCAATGTGAAGGCCAACCAAGTAAGTGGCCTTACCATAGGACAAACTAGAAATTGTATGTGCTACACTTAAGTTTAAGATGTATGAGATGTATTGCATGGTGTCATACCATAGTTGTATGATGATGTATGAGCTATGATGATGCATAAGTATGATGTTTGAGCTGTGATGCATGATAATGTACATAATTTATATATTTCGATGTATAACGTACATGATATGTTTGACGTACTTAATGACATTATGATGAGTATGATGATTGCATGACTTTTATCTTAATAGGTTGATGTTTTTCATATTAAGCATGTTATATGATGATGAGTACCATATTGCATCATGTCGATAGATCGACCTAGGACACAACCCTAAGAGCATAAAAATGATATTAATATAAATATCCAACAAGTATGTATTACTTAATATAACGAAGAGATAAGACTAAAGGGTTGTGTCAGACGAGATGTTAAGATGGGAATTAGAGGGATCTCATGTATGTTATATGTACATAATCATAGGGATACTTCCCCTAAAGATGACGAGTGCGGTTGCGCACAGTATGATGAGCACGATGATCATGGGGGAGCATGACACTAGGGGTTCTGTTGACCTCCAGACGTTACTACAGACAACTAGCTTGACAGAGAGGGTCCAGAGGGTGTGCAAGCCGCCTAGGGATCCACAATCGTACGTGTGGGTCGTGTGTAGAGAAGTACTACACATCCATAGTAGTTCGAGACTGAAGGTCACCCCTAATACGAGATGAAATAGAGATAGGTCCTTAGAGCATGATTACATGTGATTGCATTATGTATGGCCCCTATAGTGGGGTCACTTACTGAGTATCTCATCTATGGATGACTGCGATATCTTGAGTAGAGACTGTGACACGTGCATAGGATAGATGCATATTTAAACTCCTAGTCTTAAGTTGGAATAGGTTATCTTGCATTTCATCATTTTAAATTATTTTACTTTGTAATTTTTTTTTTAATTCGAGTATTTCGTTTGAAACACATAAAACGGACAGTTTTCCAAAGTTAGAAGATGTTTAAATGTTTTCAACATTTATAGTAAAATCGAGGTTTCATTTTAAGAGTTAGATTCCGCATTTTAGCAAAACATGAGAGTTAGTAGCAACTCTCGGTAAGTAGAAATTTAAAGTTGTTACACACTAAGCTACCCGACCATTCAGATATTTGAAGAAATATGGAACCATATCCAAGATCCTATCTTTGGTCGAGTCTTTTTAAATCTCACTACTATTTGTATTTTGTTTGATATTGTTACCGTGCATGACTTTATCTGAATATTGTTGGATGATTTTGTTACATTTCTCGTGGATTTGCCTTTCACGTGGGAAGGTTCGTTTAGTTGTCTACTGAGCATTTTTTTTTATTCGGGTTTTTTTTGTAAATAAAAAATTAAATAAAATTCCAAAATAAATAGATGGATAGAGATAATGTTAGGTATATTGCAAATAGGGGAAAAAAAACCTAATTACATAGATGCCCTTTAAATTATACATATTTTTTATTTTTGGCCCACACTCGACTTTTTTTTACACAAATGTCCACGGGTTCTAACATCTTTGTCAAAAGGTAAAGCTCAATTACGCTTATGCCCCTAACTATAATCCATCAGTAAATAAAAATAGAAAAGAAAAGAAAATAGAGGAAANTAACTCATAACTCCATTCTTTTCACAAGTAACGTCTTGTAAGACATGCATACATAACACTTGTCTTATCTTCCGTTCTTAATATAACATGGCTTTTAAATGTCTCATAGGGAATGTACAACATACTTTACGGAAATCACGATATGTGCTGGGGCCACAGCCACATGGCATGTACCATTCATACAGTAGTCAGGTCATCCAATGAATAGTCACTTCTTTGTATGGCCTGACTAGGAGTCACTAACTATCCTTAAAACTAGCTTCGATCGGCTCCTCTAAATCCAATTCGACCTATGTGGGCTCACAATTCAACCACATAGGTCGAATTACCACATAGGTCGAATTCAACCTCATATTAAATTGAAAATTTCCAAATTAAAATAAGAGATTTGGATTAGAATGTAGATCTAATCCTATCATTTAATTATATTTAGAGGAAGAATATCAAAATATCTCCCAAATATTTTGGAGCAACGTTGTTTAGCGTCACATTCGACATGTCTGGTATCAATTCATTTAGTTCAATGGTAATGACTCATACTCAAGATTAGGATAGGATTTAGAATTAAAATTCAACACTCGATAACCATGACATTTTCCTGCGATATGGTCAAGTTATTTACTCCTTGCTTCTAACAGGAACACTATCTCTATGAACCAACACGAGTCCTTTTAAAAAACATTGTTCCGACTCACATGCATCCTAGAAAATATTTCAGGAGGAAACCCAACTTAGAATTGATCCAAATAAAGCACGCTTAACTACGGAATTCGTGTGATCGAGCCACAAAAAAGAAAAGTGCACCTCATTAGTATAAGGAGTGACTGTCAATTTTTTAAGTCTTTTCTAGTCATCCTACGTTCGGGATCACTCTCATTTAAATCTGCTATCAGTTTATTCATGTATCCCTTATTTACTCGAGTGTCACATCAATTCTCTTACGTTCAAATATTTTGGAGCAATATTGTTTAGCCGCCACATTTGACACGTCTTCTATCAATTCATTTAGTTCAATTCAGTTACATTCAAATATTAAGGGATAATGTCCACAAATTTGAATTAAACTATTTGTTTAATCTTAGATACGTAATGTCCACACTATTTCGTTACCTATAGCTGTCAGTTCACGGTTCAGATATTGTCTGTTTTGACCCATTACGTATCTTCGTTAGTCTCACGACGGCGATACGTAACGGATCAAAGCGAACAATATCTACTAATGGTGGGATTGAGTTGTTACCGTATATAATTAACATGTATTTAAATTTTCATGACATTGAAATAGGTCTCGTTTTAGGAGATCTTTTAAATTGTTATACTAAAAACTTCGAAAAAGAATTCAAATGGTTATACTCAAAAAACTGGAAAAAGTATGATGATGAATAATGATTAAAACGAGATAACTCATGTATGCTAGCAATGGGGATGTCGTGTAGACGCCACTTTCATACGTTTTCAACTGTAAGCTCCCATACGACTTTCAGCAATGGCAACTCCGAACACACAAATCTTCCTCCTATTTGCCTTTGCAATTTTGATCCCTATAACTTCTGGTTTGTTCAACAATGGCCACCCAATGTTTGTGCTTTACAATCAGGACGATGCGTAGGACGAGGGACAAAATCCTTCACCATCCATGGTTTGTGGCCTCAGAAGAGAGGAAACTCTGTAACTAATTGCCCCGGCACCTCCTTTGATTTTAATCAGGTAAAACTAAAACATGCATTTATTCGAGTTCAATTTATTAGAGGTGCAAATTATAACAAGTTCATTGTGTTTGGGTTTTAGATTGCGCATTTAGAAAACGATCTTAATGTAGTTTGGCCAAATCTGATAACTGGAAACCACAAATGGTTTTGGGGTCATGAGTGGAACACACATGGGATTTGCTCGGAAAGTAGGTTCGATGAGGCAGCCTACTTCCAAACATCCATAAATTTGAGGCACAATATCGACCTCCTTAGCGCTCTAAGAGTTCAAGGAGTAGTTCCAAACGGGGCCTCCAAGTCGAAGCAAAGAGTGGAAAATGCCATCGTAAAGCATTTCAAGAATAATCCCGTTCTTCGATGTAAAACAGCATCGACCGGCCAAGTCCTATTGACGGAGATTGTTATGTGCATCGATGACGATGGTGTCACCCTTATCAACTGCAATCTTTCATAATCCAATTGCGCTAACAGCTTCATTTTCTGAGCTCTTCAATTCTCATGCAATGCAATAATGTTAGTTCGATACAAATAACATGATGTATTGCTTATCTATAATCGAAATAAGTTGGTGCTATTGTTCACTATTTCTCATTAGCTTTGAGACTACTCGAACTTCAACAACATAGCACAATAATGCATGTGAGACTATACGTCTTTACCATCCGTCAATAAGAAAGAAAAGTTCACATTCAATGAAGGAGATGATTCTGCGTAAAAGATAAAACATGGATTCAAAAGTAGATGATTTGGTGTAAGAGCTAAAGCTTAGATTCAAATTTCATATTTAAGGTTATTTACTCTTTCACCGACATCAAACTCTTAACAAAAAGAGTAGCTTGGAACCTCGCTAGGTGTCCTTTAATAGGAAGCTCTTTCAACTGTTGGGTTCGAGCATTGTACAAAAATCACTTGCCCTTTATTGGCTTGGACTTACAAACACCAATGACTTCTCGATTCCAGAAATAGACCCAATTGTCAGCCGATTTGACCATGAAACCCCACCAGATTCAACCTTCTCCATCCCCAGATGTCGAACTCTCTTTCATCCCCTCTCGATGGGTAATGAAATAGAACAATCGATCCATTCAAAACCCTCATACGTCTATACCTCTCGCAGTTCTCTTTGAAACTCTCTATCATCAGAATTCGTCTGAAAACCTCCTCGACCATGTCAAATGATTGTATAATTTCGGCTCCTTCTTCTNCGAAATAAGTTGGTGCTATTGTTCACTATTTCTCATTAGCTTTAAGACTACTTGAACTTCAACAACATAGCACAATAATGCATGTGAGACTATCCGTCTTTACAATCAGTCAATAAGAAAGAAAAGTTCACATTCAATGAAGGAGATGATTCTGCGTAAAAGATAAAACATGGATTCAAAAGTAGATGATTTGGTGTAAGAGCTAAAGCTTAGATTCAAATTTCATATTTAAGGTTATTTACTCTTTCACCGACGTCAAACTCTTAACAAAAAGAGTAGCTTGGAACCTCGCTAGGTGTCCTTTAATAGGAAGCTCTTTCAACTGTTGGGTTCGAGCATTGTACAAAATCACCTGCCCTTCATTGGTTTGAACTTACAAACACCAATGACTTCTCGATTCCAGAAATAACCCAATTGTCGGCCGCTTTGACCATGAAACCCCACCAGATTCAACCTTCTCCATCCCCAGATGTCGAACTCTCTTTCATCCCCTCTCGATGGGTAATGAAATAGAACAATCGATCCATTCAAAACCCTCATACGTCTATACCTCTCGCAGTTCTCTTTGAAACTCTCTATCATCAGAATTCGTCTGAAAACCTCCTCGACCATGTCAAATGATTGTATAATTTCGGCTCCTTCTTCTGTATCTGCCCACCAATAATATGTTTCTTGGTGATACATCTCAAAGGAAGGCTCCCATAATATATGACCACAAATAGGGGTCTCAATTTCTCTCAATCTATCTTTGCTCAAATCATAAATTCTTAGTCGGTAAAAACAATTACGTCCTTCCACAAAATTCACAACTCTAACTACTTTGAAATCCCTAGATTTCAAATCGTACTCGAATCCAACGGTGTTTGTGGACGAACGGTGCCCGTCGAGCTCATCCGAGAGTTCAATGAGGAGGAGAATCGACGACGATAGTTTTCGAAACTCTCTAGTCGCTCGGTTACAAACTAAAATGTCCCTACGAAGAACAGTGAGGCGAAGTAAACCATGCTAGAGGTCACCAGGGGAAAGAAAGGAGTTATCCATCAGAGGAAGGCAGGCAGTGGAAGATCGGGATTCAGGGAAGGAATAAACAATTTGATCTTCGTCCAACAACGAAATATCTTTCGAAATATAGAAAATCATCATCAAATGACAAATCGACATTGTAAACCGGCACAGATCCACAGGCCAAGACTAGAGCACTCACGACTTCATGATTTACACGTGTCCAATTGCTGTCCCTTGGACACGGCATGGTCTTCTTGTTCATAACTAACTCTTTCTTCAATAATTTTATTATTAATTTAATTTGTACATTTCCTAGAAAGATAAATACTTTTATATTTCTAACGGTGTTCGATGTCACGGTCCTATTTTTCATCATGATTTTGATATGATCATAATAAATTTTAAAAGAAACTCAAACCCTATTATAATTTTTCGTTCAACTAGCTTCGTTGGACTTTAAGCGAGGTTCTTCTTCGTCGATCGCCGACTGAATACAACTCATATAGAAACTAAGTTTGTTCGACCATACACATCTTATGTACGTGTATGTTCACTCGATTGTATCTCTAGCTAACTTGGTTCTACTCTAAACCAAGTCCTAACACTCGAACTTGCCTCTGCTTTAAGCCAAGGTCATTTAAATGCAGTGTCGTATGCCATCTCATTATTTTGATTCTCAACGACATGCTTCTCGCTTCGTGATGTCATCCCAAATCCCTAGTTGTTACAAACTTTTGCAGAAGTTCAAGGGTTTTATTTTAGGCTATATAAAGTCATATATGTTGTGTTTGTGAAATGGACTTATGTGTAAAGTACACTAGAAAATTGTAGTGTGCTTTTGTTACCCTAAAACCAAATTTCTTCGTAATTCTACATGGATTAGGTTACATGTTTGAAATCATTCAGATTAGGTTAACTGTTGGGCTCGAGTATTGTACAAAATCACTTGGGCTCGAGTATTGTACAAAATCACTTACCCTTCATTAGCATCCATATTCTGTCACAAGGAGTTCATCAGAACTCACAAACACCCGTGGATTCTCAATTCCATAAAGAGGCCCAATTGTCAGCAGTTTTGACCATAAAATCCCACCAGATTCATCCTTCTCCATCTCCCAAATGTCGAACTCTCTTTCATCCCATCTCGATGGATAATGAAATAGAACAATCGATCCATTCAAAATTACCATATTTCTTAGGCTCGATTGAAACCATAAAAGAAGGTTTTTTTAAACAAAATTTCAACAAAAGCTTATTGAAGGATAAAAGTTGGGACACAATCTTATATATTAAAAAAGGAAGTTTCATAAAGTCAATAATTGAGATTGAAAAAGAAGTGGATGTTTGAAATGCTCCAAATTTGGTCCGCAAGAGGTGGATCAGAATGTTAGGCTTTTCAATCAAATGGAAACGAAACAAAAAAACAAAGCCTTGATGGACTCTTACTCTTAGGTCCAATTCCAATAAATTATTCAACGACCATGTGAAATTGGTCTATTTTAGTCCCTAAAACTAAGTTTATAAACTTTTAAATGTGTTTATTTAAATGTGTTCATAACTGTATGAACTTTCCTTTTTAAAGTTATAAGCTAAATAAATATAATACTAAAAAAAAAAAAGGATCTATTAGACAAATTCAAACATAACCCAACTGACGCCGGCCTGAGCCACTTCTGACCCCTTTGGCTCCACTCTAGACGGTCTTATCAGCCGCAAGGTCCTTGCGCTCTGCTTTCCTCCGCTTAGACACCTCAATTTGATGCCTCGGGACCCTTTTCAACATTTTGGACAGTCCGGAGCCGATTTTTACGCTTTTATGAAGTATTGAGGTCAATTTAAGTTACTTGTGAGTTATAAGTATATTTAATTATACTCACGGATGATCTGAATAGTACATTATACATTAACTCAATGTCATAGGTTAGCATTGGTTGAACTAGACTTAGAGGAGTAGGTTCAAGCTAGTTCGAAAGATAGTTAGCGATAGGTTAGCATAGGTTGAACTAGACTTAGAGGAGCAGTTTGAACTAGACTTAGAGGAGATTCAAGCTAGTTCGAAAGATAGTTAGCGACTGTGACCCCTACATATATTTGAAGTTATGTTTATACTATGATATAATACACATGTGATATTAGTTATGATATGTTATGAAGTATGCCAGGATGTTGTGTGATGCATGCATGAAACTCCCATATGCATGTGATATGTTTACTCATTCCCTACTAGACCATCGATTCGTAGAATTCCCCACGCTACTAATCGCTTCAGATCTATCAAATCTCCATTAACAACAACAAACAGATCGCCGAAATGGTAACTTATTCAGAAACGATTCACACAGAAAACAAATTTTCAGAACCGATATCACACAGAAATCAAATTTTCAGATACGATTTCACACAGAAAACAAATTCTCAGAAATGATTTCACACAGAAATCAAATTTTCAGAAACGATTTCACACAGAAAACAAATTTTCAGAAACGATTCGACACAGAAAACAAATTTTCAGAAATGATTTCACACAGAAAACAAATTTTCAGAAACGATTTCACACAGAAAACAAATTTTCAGAAACGATTCGACACAGAAAANTTGAACTAGACTTAGAAGAGTAGGTTGAACTAGACTTAGAGGAAGCTAGTTCGAAAGATAGTTAGCGACTGTGACCCCTACATATATTTGAAGTTATGTTTATACTATGATATAATACACATGTGATATTAGTTATGATATGTTATGAAGTATGCCAGGATGTTGTGTGATGCATGCATGAAACTCCCATATGCATGTGATATGTTTACTCATTCCCTACTAGACCATCGATTCGTAGAATTCCCCACGCTACTAATCGCTTCAGATCTATCAAATCTCCATTAACAACAACAAACAGATCGCCGAAATGGTAACTTATTCAGAAACGATTCACACAGAAAACAAATTTTCAGAACCGATATCACACAGAAATCAAATTTTCAGATACGATTTCACACAGAAAACAAATTCTCAGAAATGATTTCACACAGAAAACAAATTTTCAGAAACGATTTCACACAGAAAACAAATTTTCAGAAACGATTTCACGCAGAAATCAAATTTTCAGAAACGATTTGACACAGAAAACAAGTTTTCAGAAACGTTTCGACACAGAAAACAAATTTTCAGAAACGATTTCACACAGAAATCAAATTTTCAGAAATGATTTCACACAGAAAACAAATTTTCAGAAACGATTTGAAGAGATGAATCGGAGAGGAAATGAGTCCCTCAGAATGCCTAGCATCTACCTGGAATTGGCATGGAACAGCTGGTTCCTCAACCTCAGCGATAAGCCATCGGGAGCGCCAGCAATGGACGAAACCCTCCATGTTCCATTTTGTTCAGATTACTAAACGTTTCCTCATCGGGACTCAATCGGAGATGAGATGCCTCTGCGTGTAGCCGTAGCGGCGGGGAGAGGAGAAACAAGTAACTGTTAGCTTGGAACTAAAACTTCATTCCGAGCCTATTTTAGGGCTCCGTTCGTGGAGGAAGAATGGGCCTGTCACCTCTCTTAGTGGGCTTTCGGCCCATTATGAAACTAGTTCGGCCCATCAGAAACTCCACAAAAAGATCATGGATGTTTAATATATTTAGGTATTATTGCATTTTATTTAACAAAGAAATAAAATGGAACCACATTAAAAAGTCAAATCCGAATCTCTGACATACTGACGATCAAAAGAAAAAAGAAAAAAGAACGGCAATGTAATGAAATAGAACAATCGATCCATTCAAAACCCTCATACCTCTATACCTCTCGCAGTTCTCTTTGAAACTCTCCATCATCAGAATTCGCCTGAAAACCTCCTCGCCCATGTCAAATGATTGTATAATTTCGACCCCTTCTTCCGTATCTGCCCACCAATAATATGTTTCTTGGTGATACATCTCAAAGGAAGGCTCCCATAATACATGACCACCAATAGGGGTCTCAATTTCTCTCCATCTATCTTTGCTCAAATCATAAATTCTTACTCGGTAAAAACAGTCACGTCCTTCCACAAAATTCACAACCCTAAACTATTTTGAAATCCCTAGATTTCAAATCGTACACGAATCTAACGGTGTTCGTGGACGAACGGTGCCCGTCGAGCTCATCCGAGAGTTCAATGAGGAGGAGAATCGACGACGATAGTTTTCGAAACTCTCTAGTCGCTCGGTTACATAGTAAAATGTCCCTACGAAGAACCGTGAGGCAAAGTAAACCATGCTAGTGGTCACCGATTTCGAAATATAGAAAATCATCATCAAATGACAAATCGACATTGTAAACCGGCACAGATCCATAGGCCAAGACTAGAGCACTCAGGACTTCATGATTTACACGTGTCCAATTGCTGTCCCTTGGACACGGCATGGTCTTCTTGTTCCATAACTAACTCTTTCTTCAATAATTTTATTATTAATTTAATTTATACATTTCCTAGAAAGATAAATACTTTTATATTTCTACGTTGTTCGATGTCACGGTCCTATTTTTCATCATGATTTTGATATGATCTTAATAAATTTTAAAAGAAACTCAAACCCTATTATAATTTTTCGCTCGACTTTGCAGCTTTGTTGGACTTTAAGCGAGGTTCTCCTTCGTCGATCGCCGACTGAATACAACTCATATAGAAACTAAGTTTGTTCGACCATACACATCTTATGTACGTGTATGTTCACTCGATTGTATCTCTAGCTAACTTGGTTCTACTCTAAACCAAGTCCTAACACTCGAACTTGCCTCTGCTTTAAGCCAAGGTCATTTAAATGCAGTGTCGTATGCCATCTCATTATTTTGATTCTCAACGACATGCTTCTCGCTTCGTGATGTCATCCCAAATCCCAAGTTGTTACCGACCTTTGCAGAAGTTCAAGGGTTTTATTTTAGGCTATATTAAAGTCATATATGTTGTGTTTGTGATGGACTGAAAGCTATATATGTCGTCTGTGTAAAGTAGACTAGAAAATTGTAGTGTGCTTTTGTTACCCTAAAACCAAATTTTTTCGTAATTCTACATGGATTATGTTACATGTTTGAAATCATTCAGATTAGGTTAACTGTTGGGCTCGAGTATTGTACAAAATCACGTACCCTTCATTAGCATCCATTAGGGGTTCTGCCATAAGGAGTTCATCTCCCAAATGTCGAACTCTCTTTCATCCCATCTCAATGGATAATGAAATAGAACAATCGATCCATTCAAAATTACCATATTTCTATAGTAAACATCATCGTCCTCATCGTCCTCAAAACTCCTTGACACTGGAATTCGCTTGAAAACCTCCTCGTTCATTTGCCCTCCAACAACATATTCTAAAAGAAGTCTGTCTCGATTAAATAGTTCAACTCTCTTGATTAATTCCTCCATCTATCTATGGACAGAGTAGTTGTCATGACATATTTTAAAAAGTAAAATATAATAAATATATATATATATATATATATATATATATATATATATATATATATATATATATNAGGCTTGATTGAAACCATAAAAGAAGGTTTTTTTAAACAAAATTTCAACAAAAGCTTATTAAAGGATAAAAGTTGGGACACAATCTTATATATTAAAAAAGGAAGTTTCATAAAGTCAATAATTGAGATTGAAAAAGAAGTGGATGTTTGAAATGCTCCAAATTTGGTCCGCAAGAGGTGGATCAGAATGTTAGGCTTTTCAATCAAATGGAAACGAAAC
>NC_036640.1:5427844-5459985 GCF_002806865.2 Cucurbita pepo subsp. pepo
AACTTTTTTCGATCGTACTCCTGAATCGAAACAAAAACCGTTCAATCTATGTGATCATGGACCTTCCCAGTGAGATGGGAAATTAGTAACTTTTATTTCGTTGGGCCCTAAATCTATGTGAGCATTCAGGTGAGTCATTCGGTGGTGTAGTGCAAAGTGGGTTTAGTACGTCCTAAGTAGATTGAGATGAGAACGGGAAATGTTTACCGTCCACTTTTCAATCTCCGCTCATCGATATTTCTAGCCGAAAGTTTTCCATAGAACATGCATGAAAGTGTTTAACTATAGAAAGTTATCCATCTGTCTTTGTTACGTCAGCAGACATTCCTAGAACCAATCAATTTTTTCTCATCAAATTGAGACGGGTTTTTAATTATTTAAGTATTTATTAAAATTAGGTATGTCATCTATCATACATTCTTGGTAGGGTTATTGTAGGTGAGAATGTTCGTTTAATCCACCTCACGTAAATGCTCTTGTGTCTGGATATTTGCCTTATAATAAAATATTAAATATAATATATACTGTAATTTATAATTTAGTACTAAATATCCTTAATAATACTAAGTTATCTTATTTATAATAAATTACCATATGATAGAAAGATAAATATCGGGATATTTGTCGTATAATAAAATATTTATAATCAAATAAATTATCATATGATAGGAAGATAAATATCGGGATATTTATCTTATAATAAAATATTTAAATATAATATATACGGTAAATTATATCCTTAACCATGGTGAAAATAGATGTGTGTATAATTTTTGAAGTAATTTTTTTTTTTTTTTTTATTTGGTAATTTTGTTGGTAATTATTGATTTTTAACAGTTGAGAGTGGTAGAGGAAATTAAAGGGGGCAGCAAGTCAGCAAAGAGCTCGTGTACATCTTCCCCGACAAGTGGGGCCCACACGAGCGATTATCACACATCGTCCGTTGATCTGTCTCCAAGAAGTCTGGAGAAGCACTGCCGTCCGATGAACGACGCAGTCAAAGTCACTGAACTCAAAGGAAGCCTCCTCGAGAGATTGGACAAGATTGAGGATAGAGTCCTGAAGGTAAACCCACTCATAAATTAAAATATTAAAATATTTTCAATTTAATTTAATTTAATTTTGTAAACAAATATTTAGTTTTTGGTGTGTTGAATTATGAACAGCTTTGTTTGCAAGTAGAGGGAGAGATTGAAAGGGAGAGGGAGATGATAATGGTTGAGAAGAGTAGGAAGAAGCCTAAGAAGAGCTTTAAACAACTTCTTCAACACTGTATGACCGGGTCGGGAAAGATCTGAATTACGGTCTCGATCAATGTATGACTCGTGATGACTTGATTTTACTTGACCTTTTAATCTCGAGTTAGGATAGTTTTGGTTGATGAGCGTTGACAGGACATTTCATTAGAGGGTTGAAGATTAATTTTGAATCTGTACAAATAAAGTCGGGTGTCTTGTTCTTGTAATGCTATTTATCATATACGATTGAACCACGAAAATTAATGTTTTGTTGAGAAGTAATTTTTTCGATCTTATAATTGAGACCAGGCGCCTTACGTGGCCTAAACTTGGAGGGTCCTTTTTCATTTTTTATTTTTTATTTTTTGGTCCTAAGGAAATTAGGTCCCAAGAAGGATTCACCAACATGTTCATGTGAAAGAGAATCATCCCTACAGGTGGAGGGTAGGGGGCCCATGTATTGGACAATCATTGTGGTGATGGGACAGTGATTGAGGACACCTACCCCTTACTTTGGGGTCCTTTTATGAGTTGGTGGGCCCTTGGATTGGTTGTGTTCATTAAATGGTAGCAACAAATTTGGAATTTGTGAGTAAATGATGTTTGACAAAGAGAGATGAAATGGATTAACCTAAGCTCGACACGATACCTAAAATTTGTTTAAT
Source organism: Cucurbita pepo subsp. pepo (assembly GCF_002806865.2). Taxonomy (NCBI): domain Eukaryota; kingdom Viridiplantae; phylum Streptophyta; class Magnoliopsida; order Cucurbitales; family Cucurbitaceae; genus Cucurbita; species Cucurbita pepo. The sequence goes on from NC_036640.1 coordinate 5,429,748, forward strand.
TTAAAAAGACACGATTTACAAGTGTGTTACGGTTGCTTGTCCGAGACATGTTGTTTGTAGCTGCTTGTCAGATGTCCTGATTATGCTTATTTAGGTCCATATTTAGGACCTGTTGTCCATATCTGTTTTAAACTCATTTTTTATTGCTTTTATGTTCAATAGGTATTTACCGTTCTTGTTGAAACATAGATGTGTTACTTGTCACCAAAATCAAGTTTAGAATGATCACGTTAAAATGTCCCAAAATGTATCATAGGGATGTAATTAGATGTCAATTCTTCCTATCCCGGTTATATACTGTCAAAGTCGTGGTTGTTGCTTATTCGTTTTTAGCTTATAACATTGATTTCTGTTTTCAACACATTTCCTCGCTTACGTTTTCTCAAACATTTCTCTTAAACGTGACCCAAGACTCTGATCATATGTCAATATTGTCCGCAAAGTCTAACTTTCATCCAACTAATTTGTTCCTTGTATTAGAACAAATGTCACACAATCGTTATAATGACATACAAATTGTGCACCTCTCGAGCTCATATTCGACCAAGGTTGTAGTTGGCCTCATGGACTCTTTAGCTTGTTCGGTTCAAGACTCTTTGTGGGCGTAGGGCTTGGTTTTACGACTATGAATCTTGATTTTTTATAATTTGAGGCTCAGTAAGAATGAATTTAGTCTATTCGTATCGACCCAAGCCCTTTTAGTCTATTCGTTTTAGTCTATGAATTTAGTCTATTCGTTTTTAGCTTATAACAATTTAGTCTATTCGTTTTTAGCTCACAAACGGTAACGACCCAAGTCCTTTTTCTTCTAGGCTTTAAAACGCGTCTGTTAGGAAAAAGTTCTCACATCCTTATGGAGGGTGTTTCGTTCTCCTCTCCAACCAATGTGGGATTCTCACAATTCATCACCTTCAGGGCCCAACGTCCTTGCTAACACTCGTTCCTTTCTCCAATCGATGTGGGACCTCCACCAAATCCACCTCCCTTCAGGGTCTAGTGTCCTTACTGACACACCTCCTCGCGTCTACCCCCTTTGGGAATACCTCCTCGCTGGCACATAGTTTGGTGTCTGGCTCTGATACCATTTGTAACGGCTCAAGCTCACCGCTAGTAGATATTGCCCTCTTTGGGCTTTCCCTTTTGGGCTTCCCCTCAAGGCTTTAAAACGCGTCTGCTACAGAAAGGTTCCCATGTCCTTATAAAAGATGTTTTGTTCTCCTTCCCAACCAACGCGGGATTCTCACACAAATGTATGTGGACATGACATATCATTCATTCTTATCGTACATAGCTCATCAAGTGTCTTATAGGGCATAATGTGAACATGGTATCATAACATACAAGGATTGACATATTGGAAGTACATGCATCACAAGAAGTTCATAAACATCACATAATACTAGTAATAACACGTAGATAAGCCACACAGTATGTATTATTCATACAACATACAATCCATCCAACCTAGCCCAAAGGCGTTCCAATAGTAAATTCACTTAGTTTATTGGCCTAAGTCGAAATCATTAAAATATGAGCCAGTGTCCATTCGATCCTATATGTCGAGGTTTTATTATACCTATGATGTCCCGTGACATCATAGTTAAAACATATTTAAGGAATTAATTCATCAGACTCTATTATTCATTCTAAACATGATTTAAAGTATTTAAAATTGTTTAAACGTAAAAAATGACTCAAAACGATCCAATATAGTTGCTCAATCTAATTCGAGAAGAATTCAAACTATGACTTCGAGTCGGGCACATGGAGAAACTGGGCTGATTGTGAGTCAACTAACAAATCGGGCATAAACTTAACAGACTTGTCGATTGCTGAAACGAGTGTTGGGACACAGGTGCTGAGGGCTGGACGCCTGAGCTAAGCAAAGCGGATGTCTAGGTCAAAGCTACAACTCTGATGGTTGGGCTTGTCGAGATTAAGGTTTTACATCTATTTCGGTTTTCGATTTTCGATTTTTTATTCTCTCTTTTTATCGACTTAAAAGTCTCTACCCTCTGAATACTTTTCCTTAAAGTCATCAAAAGAGTGGGTGGAAAATAATTTTTTTTAAAATTTCAAATGATTTAGATCCAATTTTGAATTCAACTTTCGTACTTATTGGTTCGATATCTAAATTCTAAGATATTCTCCTTTAGTGTCCAAACATCATAAGAAAAAATCATCCGTTTCAAAAATGAGCTTCAAACGCGTAGACAACCGTTCGTACAATTTTAGTTGAATGATTTATAAAAGTGAAATTAATTATTTGGTTGAAATATGACACGATTATGTTCACGTAATAACATAAATGGTCTATAATATAAGGATAAGATTGGTTATCTTGTTCCAGTAACACTACTGTTACGACCCATTTTGTAATTTTTACAAATAATGTTAACTAAATTTATTAATCGAGAAAATTAATAATTGATATGCTATAAAATTTTAAAGTATAGTAATTTGATAAATAAAATGTAACGTTGTCGGGCCACACGCGCACTATATCCAATATAATCATATAAATAAAATAAAATAAAAAAAGGGTATGTAAAGTCCACATCCTTTGGATAGCTTTACACCAAGGGAGATAATTTTATGAATCACATAGGCTATCATATTTATTTTAATTTCATGGAATAATTATAGGTAGGACCATATTTCTTTTTAAAATAAATTGATATAATTGGTAAAATAGACCAACCACATTATTATAATCTATAATTATTCCTTAACTTTAATTACATATTTATTATAATATGTTGTGGGGACCCACTTTAGAGAAATTTATTTAAAAAAATGATAAATTAATGTTATCATTTGTTTGATCTCTGGTTATGTGGTTACTTGCTCTGTTGTTTAGGTACCATATGTTGATCTCCACTCGATATCTTCATCTGCTGTGTTTGTGAATATGTTATTGTGTGGACATGGTGGAGAAAAGGATGGTTTTTGATGTTTGTTTCTCGAGAAAATGACTGAGAAAATGAGAAGGGTGATTCGACTCTCCACTATGATATTGTGCACTTTAAACATAAGCTCTCGTGCCTTTGCTTTGAGTTTCTCCAAGAGGCCTTATGCATATTCCTCACTTATAAACCCATGATCTTCCACTAACGGTAACTCACTCCTAATAATCCTCAACAAAGGGTTGGTTGGTTGGTGAGAGAATGGGGTCATGATTCCTTTTATAATTTTGACGTTGATGGTTTTCCTTTTCTACATGTTTTTTTAGTTAGGCTGTTTTTTTGTAAGGTTTAAGGTTTTGATTATGTNTAAGGAAGTGTTTTAACTAGCTATATATGTTTTAGTATTGATATTTGCGGGAATTATCTTGATCGTTGTATATTAACCTAACTGAAAGTAAAAACTCTTTTTTCGTTCTCTTTTCCCCTGAACCTCTATTTCCTAATGTATTTCACTTTTATAGTCGATAAAAAGATCAAGTCAAAACCTTGAACTTTTTTCGATCGTACTCCTGAATCGAAACAAAAACCGTTCAATCTATGTGATCATGGACCTTCCCAGTGAGATGGGAAATTAGTAACTTTTATTTCGTTGGGCCCTAAATCTATGTGAGCATTCAGGTGAGTCATTCGGTGGTGTAGTGCAAAGTGGGTTTAGTACGTCCTAAGTAGATTGAGATGAGAACGGGAAATGTTTACCGTCCACTTTTCAATCTCCGCTCATCGATATTTCTAGCCGAAAGTTTTCCATAGAACATGCATGAAAGTGTTTAACTATAGAAAGTTATCCATCTGTCTTTGTTACGTCAGCAGACATTCCTAGAACCAATCAATTTTTTCTCATCAAATTGAGACGGGTTTTTAATTATTTAAGTATTTATTAAAATTAGGTATGTCATCTATCATACATTCTTGGTAGGGTTATTGTAGGTGAGAATGTTCGTTTAATCCACCTCACGTAAATGCTCTTGTGTCTGGATATTTGCCTTATAATAAAATATTAAATATAATATATACTGTAATTTATAATTTAGTACTAAATATCCTTAATAATACTAAGTTATCTTATTTATAATAAATTACCATATGATAGAAAGATAAATATCGGGATATTTGTCGTATAATAAAATATTTATAATCAAATAAATTATCATATGATAGGAAGATAAATATCGGGATATTTATCTTATAATAAAATATTTAAATATAATATATACGGTAAATTATATCCTTAACCATGGTGAAAATAGATGTGTGTATAATTTTTGAAGTAATTTTTTTTTTTTTTTTTTTTTGGTAATTTTGTTGGTAATTATTGATTTTTAACAGTTGAGAGTGGTAGAGGAAATTAAAGGGGGCAGCAAGTCAGCAAAGAGCTCGTGTACATCTTCCCCGACAAGTGGGGCCCACACGAGCGATTATCACACATCGTCCGTTGATCTGTCTCCAAGAAGTCTGGAGAAGCACTGCCGTCCGATGAACGACGCAGTCAAAGTCACTGAACTCAAAGGAAGCCTCCTCGAGAGATTGGACAAGATTGAGGATAGAGTCCTGAAGGTAAACCCACTCATAAATTAAAATATTAAAATATTTTCAATTTAATTTAATTTAATTTTGTAAACAAATATTTAGTTTTTGGTGTGTTGAATTATGAACAGCTTTGTTTGCAAGTAGAGGGAGAGATTGAAAGGGAGAGGGAGATGATAATGGTTGAGAAGAGTAGGAAGAAGCCTAAGAAGAGCTTTAAACAACTTCTTCAACACTGTATGACCGGGTCGGGAAAGATCTGAATTACGGTCTCGATCAATGTATGACTCGTGATGACTTGATTTTACTTGACCTTTTAATCTCGAGTTAGGATAGTTTTGGTTGATGAGCGTTGACAGGACATTTCATTAGAGGGTTGAAGATTAATTTTGAATCTGTACAAATAAAGTCGGGTGTCTTGTTCTTGTAATGCTATTTATCATATACGATTGAACCACGAAAATTAATGTTTTGTTGAGAAGTAATTTTTTCGATCTTATAATTGAGACCAGGCGCCTTACGTGGCCTAAACTTGGAGGGTCCTTTTTCATTTTTTATTTTTTATTTTTTGGTCCTAAGGAAATTAGGTCCCAAGAAGGATTCACCAACATGTTCATGTGAAAGAGAATCATCCCTACAGGTGGAGGGTAGGGGGCCCATGTATTGGACAATCATTGTGGTGATGGGACAGTGATTGAGGACACCTACCCCTTACTTTGGGGTCCTTTTATGAGTTGGTGGGCCCTTGGATTGGTTGTGTTCATTAAATGGTAGCAACAAATTTGGAATTTGTGAGTAAATGATGTTTGACAAAGAGAGATGAAATGGATTAACCTAAGCTCGACACGATACCTAAAATTTGTTTAATTTAAAAAGACACGATTTACAAGTGTGTTACGGTTGCTTGTCCGAGACATGTTGTTTGTAGCTGCTTGTCAGATGTCCTGATTATGCTTATTTAGGTCCATATTTAGGACCTGTTGTCCATATCTGTTTTAAACTCATTTTTTATTGCTTTTATGTTCAATAGGTATTTACCGTTCTTGTTGAAACATAGATGTGTTACTTGTCACCAAAATCAAGTTTAGAATGATCACGTTAAAATGTCCCAAAATGTATCATAGGGATGTAATTAGATGTCAATTCTTCCTATCCCGGTTATATACTGTCAAAGTCGTGGTTGTTGCTTATTCGTTTTTAGCTTATAACATTGATTTCTGTTTTCAACACATTTCCTCGCTTACGTTTTCTCAAACATTTCTCTTAAACGTGACCCAAGACTCTGATCATATGTCAATATTGTCCGCAAAGTCTAACTTTCATCCAACTAATTTGTTCCTTGTATTAGAACAAATGTCACACAATCGTTATAATGACATACATAAAAAAAAAAAAAAAAAAAAAAAAAAAAAAAAAAAAAAAAAAAAAAAAAAAAAAGGATAATGTTCGCCGTCCACATCAGTACATCGCATTAAAAACTCACAGACCCACGTGACCACCCACGTGCCGTCTCCACATTCAATGCATGTTGTCACAGCAACGCGTGTCCACACCCAATCCTTTTCTCCCTCTACTAAATCCGACACGTCGCTCCATTTGACAGCCGACATCCTCCATAACTGCCACGGTCTTGTCGTTCCAGAATCCCCAGCCATTGTTTGTATTAAACCCCAAATATTTTGTTAAAGGAAAACATTTTGTTTTCTGAATTTTCTGTTTGTTTCCCGGGAAAATGGCACTTGGCGAGGAACCGATTCTCTCGCGGTTGGACCGGCTNTTTTTTTTTTTTTTTTTTTAATGTGTTTGTGAATATGTTATTGTGTGGACATGGTGGAGAAAATGATGGTTTTGATGTTTGTTTCTCGGGAAAATGACTGAGAAAATGAGAAGGGTGTTAGGAATCACGACTCTCCACACTGGTATGATATTATCCATTTTGAGCATAAGCTCTCATGGCTCTGCTTTGGGCTTCCCCGGAAGACCTCATGTCAATGGAGATAGTATTCCTCACTTATAAACCCATGATCTTCCACTAAATTAACCAAGGTGTGACTCACTCCTAATAATCCTCGACAAAGGGTTGGTTGGTGAGAGAATCCGTTCATGATTCCTTTTGTAATTTTGATGTTGATGGTTTTCCTTTTCTACATGCTTTTTTTAGTTAGGCTGTTTTTCGTAAGGTNATTTTTTTTTTTTTTTTTTTTTTTTTTGTTCAATTAAGGAAGTGTTTTTACTAGCTATATATGTTTTAGTATTGATATTTGCGGGAATTGTCTTGATCGTCGTATATTAACCTAACTAAAAGTAAAAACTCTTTCTTCGTTCTCTTTTCCCCTAAACCTCTATTTCCTGACGTATTTCACTTTTATAGTCGATTAAAAGATCAAGTCAAAACCTTGAACTTTTTCCAATCGTACCCTTGAATCGAAACAAAAACCGTTCAATCTATGTGATCATGGACCTTCCCAGTGAGATGGGAAATTAGTAACTTTTATTTCGTTGGGCCCTAAATCTTTTTGAATCGAGGTGAGATGTTGATCCTCTTACGAGTGTGTGCTTTAGTTTGATGGCTGCTAACGCTCTTTACTAAAAAGAGTGAGCATTCAGGCAAGTCATTCGGTGGTGTAGTGCAAAGTTAATTTAGTACGTCTTAAGTAGATTGAGATGAGAACGGGAAATGCTTACCGTCCATTTTTCAATCTCCGCTCATCGATATTTCTAGCCTAAAGTTTTTCATAAAACATGCATGGAAGTCTTTTAACTATAGAAAGTTATCCATCTTTGTCTTTGTTACGTCAGTAGACATCCCTAGAACCGATCAATTTTTTCTCATCAAATCGAGACGGGTTTTTAATTATTTAAGTATTTATTAAAATTAGGTATTTCATCTATCCTACATTCTCTGTAGGGGTTATTGTGGATGAGAATGTTTGTTTAATCTACCTTGCTCTGAAAGTTATTTTATTTATAATCAAATAAATAATCATAGGATAAAAAAAATGCTCTGAAAGTTATTTTATTTATAATCAAATAAATTATCATAGGATAAAAAAAAGACAAATATTTGGATATTTGCCTTATAATAAAATATTAAATATAATATATACGGTAAATGGTAAATTATAATTTAGTAGTGTATAATTTTTGAAGTAATTTTTTTTTGTTTTTTTTGGGTAATTTTGTTGGTAATTATTGATTTTTAACAGTTGAGACTGGTAGAGGAAATTAAAGGGGGCAGCAAGTCAGCAAAGAGCTCGTGTACATCTTCCCCGACAAGTGGGGCCCACACGAGCGATTATCACACATCGTCCGTTGATCTGTCTCCAAGAAGTCTGGAGAAGCACTGCCGTCCGATGAACGACGCAGTCAAAGTCACTGAACTCAAAGGAAGCCTCCTCGAGAGATTGGACAAGATTGAGGATAGAGTCCTGAAGGTAAACCCACTCATAAATTAAAATATTAAAATATTTTCAATTTAATTTAATTTAATTTTGTAAACAAATATTTAGTTTTTGGTGTGTTGAATTATGAACAGCTTTGTTTGCAAGTAGAGGGAGAGATTGAAAGGGAGAGGGAGATGATAATGGTTGAGAAGAGTAGGAAGAAGCCTAAGAAGAGCTTTAAACAACTTCTTCAACACTGCATGACCGGGTCGGGAAAGATCTGAATTACGGTCTCGATCAATGTATGACTCGTGATGACTTGATTTCACTTGACCTTTTAATCTCGAGGNGGATATTTGCCTTATAATAAAATATTAAATATAATATATACGGTAAATGGTAAATTATAATTTAGTAGTGTATAATTTTTGAAGTAATTTTTTTTTGTTTTTTTTGGGTAATTTTGTTGGTAATTATTGATTTTTAACAGTTGAGAGTGGTAGAGGAAATTAAAGGGGGCAGCAAGTCAGCAAAGAGCTCGTGTACATCTTCCCCGACAAGTGGGGCCCACACGAGCGATTATCACACATCGTCCGTTGATCTGTCTCCAAGAAGTCTGGAGAAGCACTGCCGTCCGATGAACGACGCAGTCAAAGTCACTGAACTCAAAGGAAGCCTCCTCGAGAGATTGGACAAGATTGAGGATAGAGTCCTGAAGGTAAACCCACTCATAAATTAAAATATTAAAATATTTTCAATTTAATTTAATTTAATTTTGTAAACAAATATTTAGTTTTTGGTGTGTTGAATTATGAACAGCTTTGTTTGCAAGTAGAGGGAGAGATTGAAAGGGAGAGGGAGATGATAATGGTTGAGAAGAGTAGGAAGAAGCCTAAGAAGAGCTTTAAACAACTTCTTCAACACTGCATGACCGGGTCGGGAAAGATCTGAATTACGGTCTCGATCAATGTATGACTCGTGATGACTTGATTTCACTTGACCTTTTAATCTCGAGGTAGGATAGTTTTGGTTGATGAGCGTTGACAGGACATTTCATTAGAGGGTTGAAGATTAATTTTGAATCGTACAAATAAAGTTTGGTGTCTTGTTCTTGTAATGCTATTTATACAATCAACTTGTAATTACAAGTCCGATGATTATATACGAACCACGAAAATTAATGTTTTGTTGAGAAGTATCTTTTCGATCTTATAATCAGGCGCCTTACGTGGCCTAAACTTGGAGGGTCATTTTTCATTTTTCATTTTTTGGTCCTAAGGAAATTAGGTCCTAAGAGGATTCACCAACATGTTCATGTGAAAGAGAATCATCCCTACAGGTGGAGGGTAGGGGGCCATTTATTGGACAATCATTGTGGTGATGGGACAGTGATTGAGGACACCTACCCCTTACTTTGGGGTCCTTTTATGAGTTGGTGGGCCCTTGGATTGGTTGGGTTCATTAAATGGTAGCAATAAATTTGGAATTTGTGAGTAAATGATGTTTGACAAAGAGAGATGAATTGGATCAACCTAAGCTCGAGACCATACCTAAAATTTGTTTAATTTAGAAAGACACGATTTACAAAAAGTAATTGTTTGGGCATCGAGTGTTGTGTGTCACGGTTGCTTGTTCGAGACGTGTTGTTTGTAGCTGCATGTCAGATGTCCCGATCATGCTTATTTAGGACGTGTTGTTCATGTCTGTTTTAAACTCATTTTTTATTGTTTCCATGTTCCATAGGTATTTACGGTTCTTGTTGAAACATAGGTGTGTTACTTGTCACCGGTCACCAAAATCAAGTCTAGAATAGTCATTGTTAAAATGTCTCAAAATGTATCATAGGGATGTAATTAGTTGTCAATTATTCCTATCCGGATTATATACTATCAAAGTCGTGGTTGTTGCTTATTCGTTTTTAGCTTATAACATTAATTTCTATTTTCAACACATTTCCTCGCTTACGTTTTCTAAAATATTTCTCTTAGACGTGACCCAAGACTTGATCATATGTCAATATTATCCGCAAAGTCTAACTTTCATCCAACTAACTTGTTCCTCGTATTAGAACAAATGTCACACAATCGTTATAATGACATACAAATTGTGCACCTCTCGAGCTCATATCCGACCAAGGTTGTAGTTGGCCTCATGGACTCTTTAGCTTGTTCGGCTCAAGACTCTTTGTGGGCGTAGGGCTTGGTTTTACGACTATGAATCTTGATTTTTTATAATTTGAGGCTCAGTAAGAATGAATTTAGTCTATTCGTATCGACCCAAGCCCTTTTAGTCTATTCGTTTTAGTCTATGAATTTAGTCTATTCGTTTTTAGCTTATAACAATTTAGTCTATTCGTTTTTAGCTCACAAACGGTAACGACCCAAGTCCTTTTTCTTCTAGGCTTTAAAACGCGTCTGTTAGGAAAAAGTTCTCACATCCTTATGGAGGGTGTTTCGTTCTCCTCTCCAACCAATGTGGGATTCTCACAATTCATCACCTTCAGGGCCCAACGTCCTTGCTAACACTCGTTCCTTTCTCCAATCGATGTGGGACCTCCACCAAATCCACCCCCCTTCAGGGTCGAGTGTCCTTACTGACACACCTCCTCGCGTCTACCCCCTTTGGGAATACCTCCTCGCTGGCACATAGTTTGGTGTCTGGCTCTGATACCATTTGTAACGGCTCAAGCTCACCGCTAGTAGATATTGCCCTCTTTGGGCTTTCACTTTTGGGCTTCCCCTCAAGGCTTTAAAACATGTCTGCTACGGAAAGGTTCTCATGTCCTTATAAAAGATGTTTTGTTCTCCTTCCCAACGAATGTGGGATTCTCACACAAATGTATGTGGACATGACATATCATTCATTCTTATCATACATGGCTCATCAAGTGTCTCATAAGGCATAATGTGAACATAGTATCATAACATACATGGATTGACGTATTGGAAGTACATGCATCACAAGAAGTTCATAAATATTACATAATACCAGTAATAACACGTTGATAAGCCACATAGTATGTTTTATTCATATAACATACAATTCATCCAACCTAGCCCAAAGGCGTTCCAATAGTAAGTTCATTTACTTTATTGACCTAAGTCGAAATCACTAAATTATGAGTCGGTGTCTACCTAATCCTGCTTGTCGAGGTTGTTTTATACCTATGAGGACCCGTGACATCATAGTTAAAACATATTTAAGTAATTAATTCACATACCTCTATTATTCCATCCAAACATGAGTTAAAGTATTTTAAATTGTTTAAACAACATCTTTACTGACCTAAACACTTACAAATACGTCAAAAACGACTCCAAACGATCCAAAATGGTCACTCAATCTAATCCGAGAAGAATTCAAACTACGACTTCGAGTCGGGCACATGGAGAAACTGGGCTGATCGTGAGTCAACTAACAAATCGGGCATAAACTTAACAGACTTGTCGATTGCTGAAACGAGGGTTGGGACACAGGTGCTGAGGGCTGGACGACTGAGCTAAGCAAAACGAACGTCTAGGTCAAAGCTACAACTCTGATGGTTGGACTTGTCGAGATTAAGGTTTTACGTCTGTTTCAGTTTTCGTTTTTTTTTTTTGTCTCTCTTTTTATCGACTTAAAAGTCTCTACCCTCCACAATACTTATCCTTAAAGTCATCAAAAGAGTGGGTGGAAAATAATTTTTTTAAAAATTTCAAATGATTTAGATTCAATTTTGAATTCAACTTTGGTACTTATTGGTTCGATATCTAAATTCTAAGATATTCTCCTTTAGTGTCTAAACATCATAAGAAAAAATCATCCATTTGCTTCAAACGCGTAGACAACCGTTCGTACAATTTTAGTTGAATGATTTATAAAAGTGAAATTAATTATTTGGTTGAAATATGAAACGATTATGTTCACGTAATAACATAAATGGTCTATAATATAAGGATAAGATTGGTTGTCTTGCTCTAGTAACACTAATGATACGACCCATTTTGTAATTTTTAAAAATAATGTTAACCAAATTTATTAATTGAGAAAATTAATATTTGATATGGTATAAAATTTTAAAGTATAGTAATTTGATAAATAAAATGTAACGTTGTCGGGCCACACGCGCACTATATCCAATATAATCATATAACTAAAATAAAATAAAAAAAGGGTATGTAAAGTCCACATCCTTTGGATAGCTTTACACCAAGGGAGCTAATTTTATGAATCACATAGGCTATCATATTTATTTTAATTTCATGGAATAATTATAGGTAGGGCCATCTTTCTTTTTAAAATAAATTGATATAATTGGTAAAATAGACCAACCACATTATTATAATCTATAATTATTCCTTAACTTTAATTACATATTTATTATAATATGTTGTGGGCACCCACTTTAGAGAAATTTATTTAAAAAAATGATAAATTACCTGACATTTGTTTGATCTCTGGTTATGTGGTTACTTGCTCCGTTGTCNCTCTGTTGTTTAGGTACCATATGTTGATCTCCACTCGATATCTTCATCTGCTATCAATAAGTTGGGTATCTTCTGGGACAACACCAGTGTAGACTCTTCATCATGTGTGGATGTGAGGTATGCCTCCTCGTCATGATGCTTGTTGTGGCACTCTATTGCATAATGCACGTATTTTGTACAAAAGTAATTGTGAGAATCCCATATTGGTTGGGGAAGAGAAGAAACACTGTTTGTAAGTGTGTGGAAACTTTTCCCTAGCATCATACGCGTTTTAAAGCCTTGAGGAGAAGTCTGAAAGGAAAAGCGCTAGCGATGAGCTTGGGCTAAGAAGTAGTGGGGTCACTTACTGAGTATTCTTCATTATCGTTTTTCTTAAACTCATCCTTGTCAGCGCTGTTATTACAAAAACCATACTAAACTTGTTGAGCTCGCCCTCATCTTCCCATAATAATCCTATGCGTGTTTGCTCGTCTTTCGTTTGCAAGATCGAAGGTCTCTGTTTTCAAGCGTTTATGTCCAACGAGACAAAACCGTTCGTCTTCCATCCATTTCTCTCAACATTTCGTGTTTCCTTTTCTTATAAGTGAGATCTGAGGGTTTACTAAAGTGTAGGACTTTCGGTATGGTCGTGGGTTCGTTGGAGGCTCAGGTTCTCCGACGCTTCGTCGGAAAACACAGGTCACCCAGCGACTACGTAACCAGCACATAAAGAAACTACTCATCTACTTACCCCTATGTTCAAATGAGTCAATTCCATCTCGTTAAATCATTTTTCTATCTCTCTATTTGGTCAAGTCTTCAAAATGACAAAGTTATTGAATCGAATACAAAACTTACTCTCACTCGTACAAATCAAACGACAAACCTTCACAGGTATATTTATAAAGAGATGTTATCTTTTGTAATAATTATAAGTGAGTCGTATCAACAGTGTTATNTTTTTTTTTTTTTTTTTTTTTTTTTTTTAAAGATGATTTAAACTTTGATGTTGAAAATATATGATTGTAAGTTGAACGCTAATAGATATTGTCTTTTTTAATCTGTTAATATTGTTGTCAACGTTACGATTTTAAAACGCATCTATTAGGGAAAAATTTTCATACTTTAATAAGAAATGTTTCGTTTCCCTCTCCAACTGATATGAGATCTCACAACCCGTACAATCTACCCCTCTTTGAGACTCAGCATCATCGCAAACGCGTCTTAGAGAGGTTTCCATAAATTTATAAGAAATGTTTCGTCTCCCTCTCCAATCGACACGAGATCTCACAATCTACCCTCCTTAGAGGCTCAGCACCGATGGGATTTCATAATCCACCCCACTTACAGGTTTAGAGTCTTCGCTGGCACATTACTCGATGACTGACTCTGAGCCCACCACTAGTAGTTATTGTCTGTTTTGGCCTGTTACATGTCATTATTAGTCTCACAGTTTTAAAATCCGTCTACTAGGAGGAGGTTTTCACACCCTTATAAAAATTGTTTCGTTCCCCTCTCCAATCGATGTGGAATCTCACAATCCAACCCCTCGAGGGTTTAGTGTCCTCGCTAGCAAACCGTTCGATGTCTAACTCTAATACCATTTGTAACCGCTCAAGTCCACTGTTAGTAGATATTATTCGTTTTGGACCATTACGTATCGCCGTTAGCCTCCCAATCTTAAAACGTGTCTACTCGGGAAAGGTTTCCACACTCTAACGTGGAATCTCATATTAAATCAATTATGAGTTAGAAAGATAAATAAAATTAAAAAAAGGGGGAAAAAAAAACATATTATATAAACCCGTAAATATGTGACAAAATCTCTCATATCATTTAATTTTAAATACTCCTTGAAAAAGATAAAAATAATGAAATAATTGATTGATAAAAATACATAATTAATTAACTTAATCTAATTTTATAGCTCAAATAATTCATGCAAGTGGTTAATATAAAAATATTTTTTTTCATTCAAACCTTGAACCTTACCTATTTGATTTGTTCTTATATATATATATATATATAATGATGGGAAAAAGGGCAATAAATAAATAAATAAAGGAATAAATTAAAGAGGATTTTATTGCAAATCTTACTCCACAAGGCATCAGAAAAACAATTATTTAATTTTTATTTATTTATTTATTTATTTTATTTTAATAAAGGACAACAAAAAAAAATAAGTATAAAATAATGGAAAAGACACCAATTCAAACACGACCATCCATATCTTATGCTTTAATTCTAATGGGAAAATATTGATTGAGAGGTATTTTCCATGCTTAAAAAGTTTGGGATAAAATCCAAATTAAAATAAATAAATATATATATATATTTAAAATAATAAAAATAAAAAGATTTTTAAAAGATTTGATAGATTTATTTTTGAAAAGATTCCATTATGTCACTTATCAATAATAAATTTTTTATTATTTAGATAAGAAGTGAATATATCAATTGGATGATGTTTGAAGAATGAGTTCTATTCTTTTTTTTATTTATATTGAATATATATATTATAATGAACTTAGGTTTGAATAATTATGTTTTAAGAATATAATTTTCGCTAAATTAATAAAAAATATCGTTGGATTTAATAATTTATTTCAAAAATATCCTTTGACTTTTAAAATTTTTAATAACACCCTTCCACTTAAAAAAATTTGAAAAAGACCTAAGCTATTGGAAAAGAGTTTATTTTTATGGAAATTATTAATGCTTTATTTAAAAAATACCGTTAATATTTCGAAAATACATTTAGTATCGTAGTGCAAAAATACTCTTGAAAAGTAACATTAATATCCTTGAAATTAAAAAAAAAAATTAAAATTTTTACTTACAAATTTATTATTTTTTTATTAAAAAAGTTAGAAGAATATTAATGAAATTTTTAGAAATTCAAAAATAATATTTTTTAACGTTCAGTCATATTTTTAAAATAAATATTAAAAATTTATCAATATTTTTTTAAAAATAGAGTGGAAAGTTTATAGATATTTTTATTAATTTAGCGGTAAAAAGTGGGGTTTTTAATTATATATTTTAATAATATTTTAAAAAATATATGGTGTTTGTCTATTATAAATTTTTAAAAATTCCATATAAAAGTGATAAATTTTAATTAAAAAATGCACTTTTTTTTTATGTGTATTAATAAATAAAAAGCAAGCATCCTAATATTAACAATAAAATATATATACACAAAGTTTTCTAAATAAAAGAAGTCAATTTAAATATATTTTAATAGTTGAGATATATATTACTTAAGTATTAATATTTTTATAAAATCATTGAATTTGTAAATATGTATTTTTAATTCAATAATTGTGTACGAGGTCTTCAATTTTTTTTTCTATAATGTTGCAAAATTCAAATATCAAAGAAAATTGAAAGGAAAAAATTGGAATTATGGGAAATAATGGGGCAAAATTCAAATTTACGAAGTGACTTTTATTTTAATTTTGAATTTTTATTCGTTCGGCTAATTATTATTATATTTTGATTAAGATTTTTGTTTTTAAAATTCATATTATATATTTTAAAAAAACTAAAAAATCCCATCCAAATTATAAAAGGTGGATTCTTTAATCACATATTTTAAAACTATTTTAGAAAATATGTTAATTATTTTAATTCAATTTTAATAATAATTAAAAGACATTTCTGTCCCTCCTAAAATAATTGTAAGTTTGAAAAAGACAGTAAAGACTTAAATTGTTTAAATGTTATTAATAAATTACTTAAATTGTTTTTAATTGCTTTAATGCCATTATTATAATATTTCATTCAAGGTAACTATAAGCCCAACTTAAATATTATTATTATTTTTATTTAGTAAAAAAAAATAATCCTTTAATTTATTGGTCTAGACCAAACCTGACTATTCAAACTAAAATTAAAGGATGAGCTAACTTTATTAGATAACCGAAAATTCGAAGGTTTACATTTTTTCTTGTTAGGTCAACCCGACCAACCCAAAAATAGAATTACAACCCCAATCTTAATTTTAAAGATTATTAGGAAGATTAAGAATATTTGACGTCTGTCACTGATGTTGATAATGAGTTGTAATTTATGAAGGTTTGATATTTGAGTTTTATGACATTTTAGTTATTAATGTAACACGTATTATGGATAAATATAATTTTTTTTAAATAATTAAAAAAATAATAACTTGACAACCCACCGAATCCAAAAGAAAAGGTTGGGTTGGTAATCAACTATATTCGAGTTACTCAGGTCACCAACTCAACTTACACTCGGACGACTATAAAAAAACCTAGTATTTTTTAAAACAGTAGTGAAATTGACAATAAAAGAGGGAAATTTAAGAAAATTAAAAGAATTATGGGCCAAAAACGAAAAACGAGAAAAATCGATTTGGGGTGAAATATTGATTAAGAAAAGACACAAGGACTTTGTTGCAAAGAATTCCTAGTGACTTTTTATTTTCTTCGCATATTATTCTTTTAAAAATTTATTTTTGTCTGAAAGAGACTTTATCCTTTTTCTTTTATTATAAAACTGAAAATTCGGAGCCTCTGTTCTGTGCGACTTTTCACCTCCTCGATTTGACCCCACATTTAACTAAAATTGGACAAATGGCCACATTTCATTGGCGGACTCCAAACCCCTGCTTCCATTCCACTTAATGATCCTCCTTTAATTCCGCTCCACTGTCCACCTCCTCAGCCAGTCAACACCTCGTCCTTCACTACCACTAAGCCCCACCCTACTTCCCCTGGCCAAGCCGGTCATCCCGCTCTCAAAAGTTTGCTACTTAATTTGCATTTCATTTCGTGTGAATTTCAATGTCATTTCCCCTCATTTCCTTACAACTCCCTAACATTAAATTTAAATTCCCCCAAAACTTTCCAATCCGCATTTCATTTCAATTTCAGACGTTAATTTCTTCTTCTTCTTCGTCTTCCTCATTTCCCCCCTTCTCTCTCTCTCTCTCTCTCTCTGAAAANTGTGAATTTCAATGTCATTTCCCCTCATTTCCTTACAACTCCCAACATTAAATTTAAATTCCCCCAAAACTTTCCAATCCGCATTTCATTTCAATTTCAGACTTTAATTTCTTCTTCTTCGTCTTCCTCATCTCCCCCCCTGCTCTCTCTCTCTCTCTCTGTAAACTCTCTCTTCTTCTTCTTTATTTCCTTCACCGGCGCCGTTGATGATGGCCTTTAGCTTCATCTTTCCGATCTTCTTCTTTTCCTTCAGTGAAGTGGCTCTTTCTTCCTCCGTTTTCTCCTCCGATCGATGAGTTTCACTTTCGAAGCCCTCTTTCTTCTCTCTCTCAGATCTCTGCCTGGTTTTCTTCTANAAGTGGCTCTTTCTTCCTCCGTTTTCTCCTCCGATCGATGAGTGCCACTTTCGAAGCCCGCTTTCTTCTCTCTCTCAGATCTCTGCCTGGTTTTCTTCTGCTGCTATAGATAACTGTGAGTTTTTGTTTTGTAGTTCGGATTGAGCTTGAAGCTTAACATTTTGGAAAAAATATTCTTTTTATTAATTTTATATTTCGTTCGGATGGGGGATGCAAGGGTTTCAATTTTAGTTTAGTATNAATTTTATATTTCGTTCGGATGGGGGATGCAAGGGTTTCAATTTTAGTTTAGTATGTGTGAAGTTTTAATTAAGTTTTATTGTTGTTGTGTTGTGAGGATCGTGATATTACAGTTGACGTTTGTTGATACTGATTGCTTTTATCAGCTTCGTTTTCTCTTGAACGACCTGCTTNATTGTTGTTGTGTTGTGAGGATCGTGATATTACAGTTGACGTTTGTTGATACTGATCTGCTTTTATCAGCTTCGTTTTCTCTTGAGAGGCCTGCTTTGTTAATTTTGAGTTTTCTCTTCTGGATTTTGATTCTAATGTTTCTCTTCTGTTTACCTGTGTCTGGATAATTTTCTTTTTTTAATACTGATGTGTTCTGTTTGTTTAATTTCTGTGATCGTTGATTTTCTNATTTTGATTCTAATGTTTCTCTTCTATTTACCTTTGTCTGGATAATTTTTCTTTTTTAATATTGATGTGTTCTGTTTGTTTAATTTCTGTGATCGTTGATTTTCTAGGAGTGGAGGGAAGTTGGGAGATGTTTTTTGGTGATTTTTGCGAAGAAATTTTTATAATATTAAGATGAAACAGATTGCTTTTAGTTGAAACTCTCAAGCTTCAGATCGAAACTTTCATCTTAGTAGTATCGTTTTTAATTCCGGTGATAATCGCTTAGCATATAGTACTAAAATATAGAATCATATGTCAAGTATCAGTACAGCTTTCCCCGAGTGTGGTCGCCTGCTGTTTACCTATTATAGGGTTTGTTATTCGTCTTGAGCTCCTGTGGGTACCAGTTTTCAACTCTTGGTTGGTCCTTATCATTACACAATTGGAAAGTACTCTTGGGTGGAGTGAGTTTCTGTTTTCTGATGTATTTGAGATTGTCTCGGTGGATATTTGTTATTCATAGACCTGTTATGATTTGTTGCTTTTTGATTAAAGAGTTTTGCAATCCTGTTCACTGATTATCCTAAACTAATTTATTGTAGAAGCTTTTTATTTGCTTATTTTGGTGAGCTTTTGAACATATTCTTTTCGTATTTGTATTTAATTCCCTTTCCCTTCTGATTTTGTTGATGTAATATGAGGCATAAATGCACAGTTTTTTTTCTTTGATTGCAGATATTTGAGTATGTGTGGTGGTCCAGAAAAATCCAATTCTGCATCTACTACTTCGGCAAGATTACCTAACCCCAAAGACATGAATCATTTAACTGTTGATTGTGAGGATTCTTTTTATAGTTTACTGGAGCTTGCTTCTGACAACGATGCAGAAGGCTTCAAGAGTATGATGGAGTCTGATTTGTTTTCTCTGAACAAGTCTGGACTCTGGTATGTTCGTCAAAAAGGTTCAAAACAAGTTGTTAATGAGCACAGAACGCCTCTTATGGTTGCTGCCACATATGGTTGTGTTGATGTTCTGAAGCTTATACTATCATATCCTGAGGTTGATGTTAATCTCTCATCTGGCACAGATAAGAGCACTGCTCTCCACTGTGCTACTTCCAGTGGTTCTGTGAATGCTGTTGATATTGTCGATTTGCTATTATCTGCTGGTGCTGACCCGAAAACCAAGGATGTTAATGGTGACCGCCCCGTGGATGTCATTTTCGTTCACCCGAAATTGCAGAAGCAGAACACAAGGTTCAGGCTTGAGGAGCTTCTCAATAATCATTCAAGTGGATCTTTGGATGTGTCCTGTTTACATTTGTCAATCAAAACGCCTGATTCAGAGTCACCGCCACTTTCCTCGTCGTTGGAGGATGAGTTTCGATCTACACCCAAGTCTATTTCTTCTCCCAAATTTACTGATGGGTTTGCAAACTCTACAAAGGAGAAAAAAGAATATCCAATTGACCCATCACTTCCTGACATCAAGAACAGCATATATGCAACTGATGAGTTTCGTATGTTTTCTTTCAAGGTGAGACCTTGTTCTCGGGCGTATTCTCATGATTGGACCGAGTGTCCTTTTGTCCACCCAGGGGAGAATGCCCGCAGAAGAGACCCAAGGAAGTTTCACTACAGCTGTGTTCCTTGCCCTGACTTTAGAAAGGGGGCTTGCAGGCATGGGGATATGTGTGAATATGCACATGGAGTATTCGAGTGTTGGCTTCACCCAGCACAGTATCGAACTCGCCTTTGCAAGGATGGCACCAGTTGCAATAGGAGGGTCTGCTTCTTTGCTCACACTAACGAAGAACTAAGGCCATTGTATGTGTCCACTGGATCTGCTGTCCCGTCCCCACGATCAATTGGATCTGCTCCAACTGTAATGGATATGGCTACTGCATTGGGTCTTCTGCCTGGTTCCCCTTCATCAGTGTCAGCTTTATCTCCATCTCCATTTACTCAGACCATGTCTCCCTCTTCTAATGGTGTTTGTCACTCTTCTGTGAACTGGCAGCAACCAAATGTACCGACTCTTCATTTACCAGGAAGTAACCTTCAATCCAGCCGATTGAGGTCGTCTCTGAATGCCAGGGATATGCCTCTGGAAGATTTGAACGTCCTGCCTGACTTCAACAGCCACAGCNTGTACCGACTCTTCATTTACCAGGAAGTAACCTTCAATCCAGCCGATTGAGGTCGTCTCTGAATGCCAGGGATATGCCTCTGGAAGATTTGAACGTCCTGCCTGACTTCAACAGTCAGCCACGGATTTTGAATGATTTGAACTGTTTCTCTCAGCCTTGTCCGACTCCTGTGTCTGTGAGCCGATCTGGCTGGACCCAAACTCTATCTCCTAACAATCTTGAAGAATTATTTTCTTCTGAGATCTCTTCGTCTCCTAGATTCTCCGATCCAGCTGCCAATGTCTTTTCCCCTACGCGCAAATCAACAATGCTAAACCAATTCCAGCAGCAGCAGCAGAACATGTTATCACCTATCAATACAAGCATTATGTCCCCTAAGAATGTTGATCATCATTTGTTGCAGGCCTCTTATGGAGTTTCATCCCCGGGAAGGATGTCGCCAAGAAACACCGAGCCACATTCACCTATGGGATCTAGGTTCTCCGCCTTCGTACAGCGTGAAAAGCATAATCTGCGCACTCTCAGTTCATGGGAGCTTGGATCTAATGTCCCAAGCTCATTGATCGGATCTCCTATCAATTCTTTGCCTAAATGGGGGTCCCCCAATGGAAAGGTGGATTGGTCGGTTGGTAAGAATGAACTGGGTCAACAAATGCGAAGGTCATCTTCTTTTGAAATGGGAAATAACGGGGAGGAGCCTGACTTATCATGGGTTCAAACCCTTGTGAAGGAATCCCCACCTGAGATGCTTAAAGAGAAGCTGGCAGTGCCTGGGAGGGGCGGTGCAGCATCCGGTGAGGGTCTAACTACTACTAAACCACAATTAGAATCCACTGATCATTCTGTGATTGGAGCTTGGCTTGAGCAGATGCAGCTTGATCAGCTTGTAGTGTAGCAAGTACAACAACAACAACAACAACATAAAATTCTTTCTGGGTAAAGGTAAGGTAAGGTAAAAGGTGAAGCTGAAGATGATGATGGTGGAGAGAGGAAGGGTTGGAAGAAGGGTCAGATTGATTGATTGATTACTCTATTCCTACAAGGATCATTCAATTACTTACCATTCATTATTTTACATCAGTCAGCGAGTCAGTCGGTGAAGTCTCTGGGCCAAAATATTAAGAAAACTCGTCCAGGTTCTATTATATTTCTCTATCCATTTTCTGCAATTTCATTTCCAATTCCAACAAAGGCTTCTTGATTCAAAAGCTGTAGAAACCAAGAGCTTTTTTCTTTTGTTCTTTTTTTTCTTTCCATCTATTTAAATTTTTTCCATCCATATATGAAACAAAAAGAAGAGGGGAAGGGGGAGGATATGTACTGCCAAAGATTGTCCAATTTGTTGAGAGTTTCCTCTTATTATATATATTGATGTAAACCTTTGAATCTGAAGTAATTTTTTCTTTTGTTCTTGTTAATTATGATAGAATCTGTGTGTTGGAAGTGATGTGTTTTGGTTCCTTTAATGTGGAGGAGATATAGGTAGAGACATTTACTAGTGTTGATGATATTGTGGGGTGTAATTGTGTGCCCCATGGAGCCACAGTGGGTAGGGCATACTTCTTAATGGGGATAGAGGGAGTTAAGGGTGGGATTGGGTAATATGTATGCATCCTCTTGTTTGGTACAAGGTTTGCACCCACTAGGCATGGGAATAAATTTAGAGAGGTACATGGAGGGTTGAGACAGTTTTTTCCGTATATGTTCTTGTCCCATGGGAAGGAAATGTTGAGAATTTTGTAACGGTTAAAGTTCAGCACTAGCAGATACTGTTTGCTTTGGCTCGTTACATATCGTTATTGGTCTCACGGTATTAAAACAGTCTGTTGGGGAGAGGTTTCTACTCTTACAAGGAATGTTTCATTCTTATTTGTAACAGATGTTTGATGATTTTTAGAGTGACAATGAATGAGAATTTATCGATTAAAAAGTTTAGTTAATTAATTTTATAATATTGATACTTATGATTAATATGGAGGACCATAAGATTCGTGTTGACTTGTAATTTAATTAATTGATGTTTTGATGATAACAAATATATCTTTAATTACTAATAATTTTAGTGTTTTGGAGTGTCTATAGTATAAAATTTAGAATGACGATGCAATGATTATTATTACATAAACTAATCAAACTATAACACGTGAAACTTTAGAAGAATAACAAATTATTCACCGGTTCAGTTGATTATTATTATTATTTTAATTACAAAAAGAAATAAATTTAAATTTGTGGCCATCGTCTTTTATTTTATTTTATTTTATTTATTTATGTTATTATTATTTAAAAAGGAAAGAAATTTAAAATTATGACCGTCGGTCATTAATATTATTACTATTTTAATTAGAATTAAAAAAAATTAAAAAAAATTTAAACTAAACCATGATGTTTACCACTTCCCTCCCATATACACACCATTCTTAATCTCTTTTATGCTCTCTCAAACTTCCAATTTTTATTTATGTTTCTAATTATTATATTTTTTTATTATTTTACATCGTAGATGCTGTCATGAGTACTTAAATGGTAAATCTACTACGGGAAAGAGTTGTGATGCATTCTTCAAAATTTCAACATCTGTACTAGTTTGATCTTGAGTCGTAGAGATGATTGAATTTNCTAAAAAAAAAAAAAAAAAATGGTGTTACAGTTTTGTTCTGATCCACGGAAAAAGTCGAAAATATTTTTTATTCAAATTCCCGAAAGACATGGAATCAAGCTGACCACTGGTTGATGGATCAGCTTGGGTGTATGCGACATGGGTTGTTGGGTTGCATTTGTCCTAGATCTACTGTTGTTGGAAATTGTTATGAAGATTTTGTTCATGAATACTTTTGTATGTTCTCCACTTCGATTCATGTACCTATTAGATTCATTTGTTCACCTCCCAGTATATTCTCCCATATTGATACATGAATCATCTTAATTCATGTATGAACATTAGTATTGTTATACCTGGATAAAGGTTTGTCTAGCATTGTTATTAGATACGGAGTAAGTGTCATTTGTATTTGTCTATTGGCAATTAAAATGAATTTTGTAACTGAGACTTTGTAGTGTGAGAATGTATAAGATATGATTCTCCATAAATGTAGGAGAATTTCTTCAACTACAAAAATATGTCTTTTTGTTTATTTATATTTGTAGATGTGTAAGTGACATCGATCTTCCAGTTGTGCCACAACACACCCTTTATGTGGATGGGATGAACGCGTATCATTGGTCAACGCTCGTCGATGGGTGTCGTTGTGGTGGTTGATCGAGGAGGCTAGACGTGGGACGCCACAAGAAGAAGGCCAAGCTTTTTTCTAGGCCGGCGGCTGGTGGGCTTGTGGAGTTGCAAAAGGTGAATGGGCTGATAGGGTTTGGGCCGCCCGCTTCGCCCGGCCACCTGTGTGTTCTGGGTTCTCGGGTCGACCTGATCCGATTGGTTCTAGATCCATTTTCATTTTTTAAGTTTATAAACTAAACTTATAATTTAAAAAAATATATATTTTTTCTTATTATAAAGCAAAATTTATAGGCTAACAATGATCAAGAAGTTAAGCAAGTACTATTAAAAATTCGAGTATGATGCTTCCTGTCATAAGCATTTTGGACGACCAATAAGCAATCAACACGACGATGAAATTGGGGCTTTATAATTTTCCAAACCACCCTATAATTCGAAATGAAATTGAGTCGAATCGTGAGCTCCAATCCCGCTCCTGATTCAAGCTTATCCTCTATTTCTCTCCCCGCACCATACATTGGCTTCTTACTGATACCCACATTCAATCGAAACGTCGTCGTTCCACTCTCCGCGTACAATCTCGGACCCTAATTGAATAACCCACAAAAACAATAGGATTAAATTGATTGTTAAACTAATTTAATTTAAGAGGCATAGAGAATGATGGGTTACTTGGGAGGTTGCAATAGGAAGAGGCCCAAAAGACATGTGAAGAGATGGAGGAAGAATGTGAAGGGCAAAGAGCTTTGAGTAGTTGTCCACAATTACATCCATGGTGCAATTGCATGTTAGGATCTTAGTTCCAACCCCGGTCGTGTCCACTCCTTCCCCGAGCATAAACTCGTCTACTTCTCGTACCTGCATCCATTCCCGAGTATAATTTTTAGATTTTGTAAAATTTAGGGACTTATTAGACACAAAATCCGTCTACCTCTCTTACCTGTATCCATTCCCGAGTATAACTTTTAGATTTTGTAAAGTTTAGAGACTTATTAAACACAAAATCAAAATTACCTTGACGGAAATAATGGGTCGGGGAGGGTTAGTGACAATGTAAAACACAAGCAAAGCCATTCCCATACTAAAAACAGCTCTCCAACTCAGCTGCAAGCAAATCCAAGCATTACCATCCGAATTCCTATACGTAAAATATGTCTTCCAACACCCTCTTCTCTTCCTCCCATAATACCATTCTTCCTCTTCCGCCGCCTTCTCCCGCTTCTCCTCCGCCCCATCGCCGCCGCCCACCATCAGCCGAGCCTCTCCGTTGTCGGTCCCACCTCCATGGTTCGACCCACATGATGAGGAATAGTGGGAGAGAGTGAAGCGAGAGGCTTCCTGGGTTGGGTTGCGGTGGTGGTGGTGGCGGCGGCCGTTGGGGAAGGTGTCGGAGGGGAGAGGTGAATGGCAAGCGGATGACTCGGCTGGGTTTCGGTTGTCGGAGCTGTTGGCGTGGGAGAGAGTGGAGGGGCTTTGTACGTAATAAGCACATGGATAAGAGTGGAAGAGAACGGGTTCTTGGTCTTCGGCGGCGTCCATCATCGGCGGAGAGATGATTTCTCTGACATGTGAAACGGAATAATGGGAGGCCTTTTAAACTTTTCATAATCAAGATAGAGATTAAAAATTCTTTTACTTTTTTATTTTGGGTATTAATAATTTAATTGATTTAATTCAAAAATAGCCGTTCCCGATCTGATATCCCACTTTGGTTCCGAAGTATAACAAAACACCTTCCCCTAACAGACACGTTTTAAAGCTTAAAAACTATGGAATGAAAATAAAAAAGAGATGAAACTCCAATTCTTTCGAAAATGGTCAGATCTTTGGCACAAGAAGAATGGGTTGATTCGTATCATCTTGACTCAGGTCTGATTTCTCTATTTTTTTAAATAATACCAAGTTGGGTTCTTTTGCTACCCGTATCTAATAAAACCCAAATCTTGTTCACGTAAAACCTGCTTTATTTAGATAGGAAATGTTATGGTAGTCAATCTGGTTTACAATAGACTTGAACAGTGATAGACAGACAGATGAGTATTTTAATATTAAAAAAAAAAAAACAAAAAAAAAACAATAATTTTGGGATCCGAAGGTTTTTACTTTACACCGAAAATGGCACCATGTTGGGGGAATCATGGGAGAACTAAGCACGCTTGGATTAATTGTAAATAATTATTTGGAGCAATTATAAAAATTAAAATAGATTAAACATCATTATATATTTTTCTCCATTAATAATTAAAAGAATAAAAAATAAAAAAATGGGTGAATATATATATATATATATATATAGATATATATATATAGGGGCAATGATGTATATAGCTTTAATTTGCTTTTACATTAAGAAGACATTATGAAATGCACTATACTCACCCCATAAATCATTTCATCTCCTAAATACCTTTAATCACTTCACCTCTCATTTACTCTTCCCTTTTTTATTTTTTTCATTTCTCTTTCTATTTTATTTACATATTATTATTATTATTACCATTATTTTTATGTATTAATTTTTTATTTTTATTTTTTGTGTTAAGAGGGTCGATTCTACGTTTTCTTTCGAAACATCGTTGAAAGTTTAAGGGTACTTTGAAACAAAATACTAGGTTGCTTCGGCTTCGCTCCTTTACCAGATTGAACCAGGTATCAAACTCTATAACCTAACAATTCTTCCACTTCAAGATTGATCGAGCCAATACAAAAATATCATCAACACGTCGAAACATTTCTTCTCATCATCAATATTTTCAACGCATCAAAAAATTTGTAGAAGCTGTAAAAAACCCCAATCAAGAATTTGCACAATCTTAATTTTCCAACATCAACGTATTTTGTCAACAGGATAAAAATGAGAAATAGAATTGAGATCGAAGGTGTGTATTCTCATTGATATTCATAACAATTAATTCTTATAAATAAGGGAAATATTAAGATATAATATCTAAGATATATTCCATAACTAATTATTATAATATATTCTCCAAATTTATATCTCAGCACTTTTGGAGGTACTCTTTGTCTTCTCAAAACACATATTCCTTTCTTCCACTTACATATTAGTGAAATGGTATCGTCTTAGGTTGTATTTTATACCAATTGTTTGACACTTGTCTTGTCTCAGCCCTTAATTGGTTTGTTGGGCACCACTTTTATGTGGTTGTCTTGTCTATCTGCATGTGTTGGCTTTTTGGCCTTGATCTCACTTTAATTAATTTCAATCAATTAATTGATGTTTTGATGATAACAAACCTACTTTTTAATTATTAATTATTTTCAGTATTTTGAACTGTCCACAGTATAAGGTCGGGAATAACAATTTCAACGACTTTTCAATTACTCAAATCAGAGCTAAAACGAAGAAATTACAGTCGAGACAACATACCCGACGTGATGATGTGGCAGCAAAATCAAAATGATGGACAAATCAAAATATATCAAAGTATGACANAGATCTATCTCTATCTCATCTCATAGTAAGAGTGGCCTTCAGTCTCGAACTACTATGGAAGTGTAGTACTTCCATACACACGACCCACACGTGCGAATGTGGATCATGAGGCGGCTTGCACACCCTCTGGACCCTCTCTGTCAAGCTAGCTGTCTGTACCAATGTTCGAAGGTTAGCAGAACCCCTGGTGTCATGCTCCCTATGATCACCATGTTCATCATACTGTGCACGTCTGCACTCGTCATATCTAAGGGAAGTATCCCTATGCTTATGTACATACAAAATGCATAAGGTCCCTCTTAATATCTCTTATGACACAACCCTCTTGTCTTATCTTTTTGTTACTTACATTAAGTAACAAATACTCGTTTATTAATATCATTTTCATGTTCTTGTCTTATCTTTTTGTTACTTACATTAAGTAACAAATACTCGTTTATTAATATCATTTTTCATGCTCTTAGGGTTGTGTCCTAGGTCGATCTATCGATATGATTATCGATATGATGCAATATGACACTCGTTATCCTATAGCATGCTTAATATGGAAAACATCAACATATTAAGATAAAAGTCATGCAATCATCAAAA
Source organism: Cucurbita pepo subsp. pepo (assembly GCF_002806865.2). Classification (NCBI taxonomy): domain Eukaryota; kingdom Viridiplantae; phylum Streptophyta; class Magnoliopsida; order Cucurbitales; family Cucurbitaceae; genus Cucurbita; species Cucurbita pepo. Next base: position 5,457,446 of record NC_036640.1, read on the forward strand.
TATATAAATTATTCTCGTCCAAACAATTTTTATTAAAGATCTCATTTATATTGTCCACTTTGGGTGCTTTCTCTCATGGCTTTGTTTTGGGCTTCCCAAAAAGTCTCATGCTAATGGAGATGTATTTCCTTACTTATAAACCCATGATCATTCCCTAAATTAGCGGGACTCCCTCCCAACATCATATCAGTCTATTTTTCTATGTCAGCTATTCTTGGATGTGTATTAAATTTTCATACACACGGCCCAAACTTGTGAATATGGACCCACCAGTCGGTTCGCACACCTCCTAGATCCCTTTCTGGTCGGACGAGCATTCTCTGGTAGCTGTTGATGTCGGACACCCGTTAGGAATAGCGACCGTCACGATAGCATTATGATAAACATAATGATCATTCTCCTATCTCGTAGCATACGTGTCCATACATCGTGAATGATAAGGGGTATCTCCCAATGCATGAGCACACAATAATATACGAGGTCCCACCATTTTTCCATTTTCATTATGAAAACATAGTGGAAGTTCTCGAGAAGGTGGATACCATTTTCAGAAACATAGTGTAAGTGATACGCAGTGCACAGTTGTCCAAGCTATTCCTTATCTAGAAACGTAGTGGAAGTTCACATGGAAGTTCTTGTGTAACGACCCTAGATTTCTACTTACATAAAGTCGCTACTAACATCTCATGCTCTTCTAAAATGCTAAATATAACTCTTAAAAGAAAACATCATCTATGGTATAAATGTCGAAAACATTTAAAACAACTTCTAACTCTTAAAAACACAGCCATGGTGTTACGTGTTTAATACGAAATACTTGAAAAATTAAGGAAAATAAGAACAATACAAAATAATTCAAAACAATGAAATGCAAAACAACTTATTCTAGCCTAAAACTAGGGATTTAAATATGAGTCTACCATATGCACGTGACATAGTCTCTGCTCGCGATGCCGCCGTCATCCGTACATGTGCGCCTTGCCTTTACCTGAAAAATGATGTGGCACTGCCTGAGTATTTCGAAGAATACTTAGTAAGTGAACCTGCTATTTGGGTCATGCTAAATGCAATCACATGCAAATATGATATAGAGATCTATCTCTATCTCATCTCATAGTAAGAGTGGCCTTCAGTCTCGAACTACTATGGAAGTGTAGTACTTCCATACACACGACCCACACGTGCGAATGTGGATCATGAGGCGGCTTGCACACCCTCTGGACCCTCTCTGTCAAGCTAGCTGTCTGTACCAATGTTCGAAGGTTAGCAGAACCCCTGGTGTCATGCTCCCTATGATCACCATGTTCATCATACTGTGCACGTCTGCACTCGTCATATCTAAGGGAAGTATCCCTATGCTTATGTACATACAAAATGCATAAGGTCCCTCTTAATATCTCTTATGACACAACCCTCTTGTCTTATCTTTTTGTTACTTACATTAAGTAACAAATACTCGTTTATTAATATCATTTTCATGTTCTTGTCTTATCTTTTTGTTACTTACATTAAGTAACAAATACTCGTTTATTAATATCATTTTTCATGCTCTTAGGGTTGTGTCCTAGGTCGATCTATCGATATGATTATCGATATGATGCAATATGACACTCGTTATCCTATAGCATGCTTAATATGGAAAACATCAACATATTAAGATAAAAGTCATGCAATCATCAAAATATATAAATTATTCTCGTCCAAACAATTTTTATTAAAGATCTCATTTATATTGTCCACTTTGGGTGCTTTCTCTCATGGCTTTGTTTTGGGCTTCCCAAAAAGTCTCATGCTAATGGAGATGTATTTCCTTACTTATAAACCCATGATCATTCCCTAAATTAGCGGGACTCCCTCCCAACATCATATCAGTCTATTTTTCTATGTCAGCTATTCTTGGATGTGTATTAAATTTTCATACACACGGCCCAAACTTGTGAATATGGACCCACCAGTCGGTTCGCACACCTCCTAGATCCCTTTCTGGTCGGACGAGCATTCTCTGGTAGCTGTTGATGTCGGACACCCGTTAGGAATAGCGACCGTCACGATAGCATTATGATAAACATAATGATCATTCTCCTATCTCGTAGCATACGTGTCCATACATCGTGAATGATAAGGGGTATCTCCCAATGCATGAGCACACAATAATATACGAGGTCCCACCATTTTTCCATTTTCATTATCATTTAATATAACCCCGCTAGTGTCTTCCTTCATATCATATCATTTTGTCATATCATTTCTCATATCGTTTATCATATAATTGATCATATATTTCATGCGTATACCGGGGTTGTATTTCATGCTAGTTCATCGTTTTGCATGTCAATCATATCATTCATGTCACACATATATTATATCATAATGTTACCATGTTTTGAAACATAACAATCCATATCATGTACATATCATATCATGTCATATATCATATATCATAACAATCACATAGTATATCTCGAGCATGCCTTCAACATATCTTATCATAGCTATATCAATTCATCAAACATATCTTACCATAACATATATCATATCAT
>NC_036640.1:5465770-5467251 GCF_002806865.2 Cucurbita pepo subsp. pepo
GCTTTGGCCGAGTGGTTAAGGCGTGTGCCTGCTAAGTACCAAATTTTGTTGTCTGGCTTCGGGCCGGTTATTAGTCGAAACCATGTTACATTTTCTTTAGCCACTACCTCATCATCGTTGTAAGAGTATATTAATAAACTCATATTGACAAATGACAGTCGCTTTGGCCGAGTGGTTAAGGCGTGTGCCTGCTAAGTACATGGAATTTTCCCGCGAGAGTTCGAATCTCTCAGCCGACGATCTTTTTAGATTTTGTTGTCTGGCTTCGGGCCGGTTATTAGTCGAAATCATGTTACATTTTGTTTAGCCACTAGATCATCATCGTTGTAAGAGAATATTAATAAACTCATATTGGCAAACGATAGTCGCTTTGGCCGAGTGGTTAAGGCGTGTGCCTGCTAAGTACAAAATTTTGTTGTCTGGCTTCGGGCCGGTTATTAGTCGAAACCATGTTACATTTTCTTTAGCCACTACCTCATCATCGTTGTAAGAGTATATTAATAAACTCATATTGACAAATGACAGTCGCTTTGGCCGAGTGGTTAAGGCGTGTGCCTGCTAAGTACATGGAATTATCCTTCCATTTTCCCGCGAGAGTTCGAATCTCTCAGGCGACTATCTTTCAAATTTTGTTGTCTGGCTTCTGGCCGGTTATTATTATTATTCGAAACCATGTTACATTTTGTTTAGCCATTAGATCATCATCGTTGTAAGAGTATATTAATAAACTCATACTGACAAACGACAGTTGCTTTGGCCGAGTGGTTAAGGCGTGAGCCTGCTAAGTACATGAGATTTTCCCGCGAGAGTTCGAATCTCTCAGGCGACGATCTTTCAAATTTTGTTGTCTGGCATCGGGCCGGTTATTAGTCGAAACCATGTTACATTTTGTTTAGCCACTAGATCATCATCGTTGTAAGAGTATATTAATAAACTCATAGCCGAGTGGTTAAGTCGTGTGCCTGCTAAGTACATGGAATTTTCCCGCGAGAGTTTCTCAGGCGACGATCTTTCAAATTTTGTTGTCTGGCTTCGGGCCGGTTATTAGTCGAAATCATGTTACATTTCGTTTAGCCACTAGATCATCATCGTTGTAAGACTATATTAATAAACTCATATTGACAAATGACAGTCGCTTTGGCCGAGTGGTTAAGGCATGTGCCTGCTAAGTACATGGGATTTTCCCGCGAGAGTTCGAATCTCTCAGGCGACGATCTTTCAAATTTTGTTGTCTGGCTTCTGGCCGGTTATTATTCGAAACCATGTTACATTTTGTTTAGCCACTAGATCATTATCGTTGTAAGAGTATATTAATAAACTCATACTGACAAACGACAGTTGCTTTGGCCGAGTGGTTAAGGCGTGTGCCTGCTAAGTACATGGGATTTGGCCGAGTGGTTAAGGCGTGTGCCTGCTAAGTACATGGGATTTTCCTGCTTAAGGCGTGTGCCTGCTAAGTACATGGGATTTTCCTGCGAGAG
>NC_036640.1:5470966-5475839 GCF_002806865.2 Cucurbita pepo subsp. pepo
GGTTAAGGCGTGTGCCTGCTAAGTACATGGGATTTTCCTGCTTAAGGCGTGTGCCTGCTAAGTACATGGGATTTTCCTGCGAGAGTTCTAATCTCTCAGACGATCTTTCAAATTTTGTTGTCTGGCTTCTGGCCGGTTATTAGTCGAAACCATGTTACATTTTGTTTAGCCACTAGATCATCATCGTTGTAAGAGTATATTAATAAACTCATATTGGCAAACGACAGTTGCTTTGGCCGAGTGGTTAAGGCGTGTGCCTGCTAAATACGCGGGATTTTCCCGCGAGAGTTCGAATCTCTCAGGCGACGATCTTTCAAATATTGTTGTCTGGCTTTGGGCAAGTTATTAGTCGAAACCATGTTACATTTTGTTTAGCCACTACATCATCATCGTTGTAAGAGTATGTTAATAAACTCATATTGACAAACGACAATCGCTTTGGCCGAGTGGTTAAGGCGTGTGCCTGCTAAGTACATGGGATTTTCTTGTGAGAGTTCGAATCTCTCAGGCGATGATCTTTTAGATTTTGTTGTCTTGCTTCGGGCCGGTTATTAGTCGAAACCATGTTACATTTTGTTTAGCCACTAGATCATCATCGTTGTAAAAGTATATTAATAAACTCATATGGACAAACGACAGTCGCTTTGGCCGAGTGGTTAAGGCGTGTGCCTGCTAAGTGCATGGGATTTTCCCGCGAGAGTTCGAATCTCTTAGGCGACGATCTTTTTAGATTTTGTTGTCTGGCTTCGGGCCGGTTATTAGTCGAAATCATGTTTTAGCCACTAGATCATCATCGTTGTAAGAGTATATTAATAAACTCATATTGGCAAATGACAGTCGCTTTGGCCGAGTGGTTAAGGCTTGTGCCTGCTAAGTTCATGGGATTTTTCCGCGAGAGTTTGAATCTATTAGGGGACGATCTTTCAAATTATGTTGTCTGTCTTCTGGCAAGAGTATATTAAAAAACATATATTGGCAAACTATTAAAAAACTTATATTGGCAAACTATAGTCACTTTGGCCAAGTGGTTAAGGCGTGTGCCTCCTAAGTTTTGGATACTTATGTTTCGAGTGATACTTATGTTTCGAGTGAGTTATTAGTTGAAACCTTGATACATTTTGTTTTATCTAGTAAGTCCTAGGTTGGGATCGAGCGATAGGCGAGTTAGTTCTAAGTGGTTAAGGCGTGTGCCTCCTAAGTTTTGGATACTTATGTTTCGAGTGAGTTATTAGTTGAAACCTTGATACATTTTGTTTTATCTAGTAAGTCCTAGGTTGGGATCGAGCGATAGGCGAGTTAGTTCTAAGTGGTTAAGGCGTGTGCCTCCTAAGTTTTGGATACTTATGTTTCGAGTGAGTTATTAGTTGAAACCTTGATACATTTTGTTTTATCTAGTAAGTCCTAGGTTGGGATCGAGCGATAGGCGAGTTAGTTCTAAGTGGTTAAGGCGTGTGCCTCCTAAGTTTTGGATACTTATGTTTCGAGTGAGTTATTAGTTGAAACCTTGATACATTTTGTTTTATCTAGTAAGTCCTAGGTTGGGATCGAGCGATAGGCAAGTTAGTTCTCTGATGGGATAGCCCACAACCATTGCGTAGTTGTATTTTTCCACTTTGTCTGTTGACTCTTAGAGAAAGGAAAATTAGTTCTCTAGTGGGATAGTCGACAGCCATTGGTCTGTGTTACAAGCTTAGATACCGATGCTAGTTTTGCCATGGTTTGTCTTGTGAGTCACTGGCCAAGTTCGAGAGAAAGGCAATTTAGTTCTCTGATGGGATGGCCCACAACCATTGGGTAGTTATATTTTTCCGCTTTGTTTGTTGAGTACCGGGCCGAAGGCGAGTTAGTTCTATAGTGGGATAGGCCACAATCATTGAGTAGCTGTATTTTGTCGTGTTTAGCCTCAAGTCTTGAAGACTATGAGAAGGTTCATCAATGAGATAACCCATAAGTAGTGCGCAAGTTTTCGTATTCTTTCTGGAGCACAATAATGTTTAGTGGGTCAAGTTAGCAGCCAGTTGGATGTTCAAATCGTCATCCAGAGATGTCAAGATTAAGTGGTAGAAAATGTCACAATCCACGATGCGATTGTGCCATCGAGTTAGTCATCAAGGACGATGACTATTTTAAGTGAAGAGAGTGTCACAACCATACTATAATAACAATAGATTTTGATCCCTACATGCAGATCGACAAGGAGGTGATCCTCAAGTGGCGCTCATCCAGCCACGTGAGAGTTGAAACAAACAACTCTCATGATGTGACTCAGGAGGACAGTGTATCATCCAATACATCAAAAAGAGTGTGTAAGGTTGGAGAGAAGACCAGACGTGAGTGTTTAATTAAATTTTAATTTCAACTAAAATATATTAAAAGAAATTATATTTAAAATAGTTAAAAAAATATATATATTTTAAAAATTCGAATAAATATTAAAAAAATAATTATGAACTTAAATAAAAATAAAATAAATAAATGTATATATATTTGCATTAGAGACAAAAATGTATTTTTAAAAATCTTGGATTGATTTGATTAATTTAAAAGGAAAGCAACCCGCCTCAAACATACAAATCAAAAAGTATAATTTTTCAACTAAAATAATTAAAATGGTATTATAATAATATTATAATAAAAAAATACGCCTTGACGGTTAACAAGAGTCGCTTTGGCCGAGTGCTTAATGTGTGTGCCTGTTAAATACATGAGGTTTCCTCGTGAGAGTTCGAATCTCTCAGGTGACGTTTTTATTTCGCTTTTTTATGTTACTTTTATTTTTATTATTAAAACCCGATAATTAGAGACTGAATATAAATGACTAATATTGTGTATGATGCCTTCTTCCGTGTCTCGAGTGACCAAGTGTGAGTCACTCATTTGATTCGGTAATAAACGGTATGGTATTATCTATTTAGCTTTGTATACAAATTTGTTTACATCCTTTAATGCAGGTTCTTATGGTCTCGAGAGAATGAGGTGGTAGAGTTTTCAAGGGCAATAAATTTTGAGATATTGATTTGAAGATGGAGAGTGAAGATGTCTTGGTACTATAAGATGCTAGATGTGTGTCTAGTATCAAGATAAATCTCATTTCAACGAGAATTCTTATATGTTCCCTACTTTGTTAGTTCAATGAATTGGTAAGAGACAATCTTTGAGTCTATCAAAAATATCAAAGATAATTGTTGAAACACGAGCATAACCTTGGACCTTGTTGCAGTGGAAGACAAGATCGTTGTCTTGTGTCCATGTCGGAGATTGTTTAACTTGTGGAGCTAGATTAGCCAATGGACCTGAGAGAACAACATCAACACAGTGTGAAAAGCATTGCGAAGATGGTAGACTCTTTGCTACAAAAGTTGTAGTGTTGAGACGCACGGGCAACTATTGGTTGAATTCTAAAAACACATAATGTGCAACATCTCAATGCTATATTGACTACTTTTTATTGAATATATATATAGATACATATACATACATACCTATTGCGTTTGACGATTTCTTAGTATATTTTGTTCTTATTCTCTCATAAATGTGAATAAAAGTTTCAACAAACCTTAAACGGATTTTTTTAAGATCATTTTTTGATATGGGTGAAGTAATGTCCAAAATTGAGAAGAAAAATATAAACATACTATTTTAAAAAAATATATATCAATAATAATTTAATGGTAAAATATTCTGACTAAAGTTAGACAAGGATTAAAATAATATTTTCACCTACTTTTTGTATCCATTAACTTGTAAGGTAAGCTTAATTCTTAACGTTATTTTCAAATGAGCATGGTTAAAATATTAGTTATCTCTTTTTTAACTCAAATCTCTTGCTCGTTTTCGGGTTGGGTTGAAGGTCCATACACCCTTCTCCTCTCCTCCTTACCCATTTGTTGTTCTTTTCGAGTTTTATGTTACTTTGTCGTGATTTTATTTAAGCTATAACTTTAAAAACAAGGATCAAAAGCTATAACTTTAAAAACAAGGATCAAAATGTTGACTCTCTCTCATAATGTTATGTACATATGTTCTTAACAATATATTGGATGCATGTTTACTTGATAAGGAAATAAAGTAGCTGAATTGTAACACATTATGTGGGTTTAAAACATGAATATATAAACAATATTGTCTTATCAAGGAAAGAAATGTCTTGATATGCTTTTGTACACATAAATGACAAAAACAACAAATGATCCAAACCCTTTGCTGCTAACAAAACACCATGTTTTGAAGGTACACAAACTTACGAAAAGTTGCCTCTCAACTTGGGATTTGTAGAACAGAAGCCCTTTTTTTTTGCACTGCAAAACACTGCTTTATCTTCAATCTACCTTCCCACCTCTAACTCCCTCAGCTGTTCATTCTTTTATTTTGTGGGGTTTTATTGACAGATAAGAAATCATATAATATATGGGGAAATATATATATATATATATATGAAGAAATGAGGGACAAAGAATATATATATATATGTATATATATATGTGTGTGTGTATGTGGGATTTTTGTTTTCCCCTTCCAAAGGAATTGTAAAATAAATGAAGATTTTGTAGAGGTTTAGAGGTTGGAGATCAAAGGAAATGAGGCAATGAGGATATATCTTGCATGAAGCTTTCCAAATCCCATTCATTATTACCCATCTTCAAGCTGTCTTGTAAGTGTCCATGGCTTCCCATGTCTCCAAACATCTCCTCCACATTCAAATTCTGCTCATTTGTGCCCAAATACTGACCAAAACTGCTTTTATTGTTCATTAATGGAGGGTGGTTCATCATCTCTTCATGTGGAACACATACCACTTCTCTTTCAATTTCCATTGATCTTTCACCCTCCAAACATTCATACCTAAACCGCTCTTCCATTCTCATTCCCATTT
>NC_036640.1:5476336-5483995 GCF_002806865.2 Cucurbita pepo subsp. pepo
TGTGTGTGTGTGTTGTGAGAGGTATGTACAGAGAGAAAAAGAGAAGGCTTCATGGCGTGGTAAGGGTGATGATGATGGAGACGGTTGGGGATGCTTTGGTTGCTTGAAGAATATGGGTTTGAATGGTGAATGTGTTGAGAGAGAGAGAGAGAAGATTGTGTTGGTTGGTTGCTAGGTGGAGTGGAAAACGGATTGGAGGGGGACCTCCATTTGTGTATGTGTCTCTCAATGGAGAGAGAGATAGAGAGGGAAGGGGATGTTTGGTCTTCTTGTCTTTGACTCAATTCTTGTCCTTTTTTTGCATTTTTCTTCACTCACAAGGTAATCATTGTCTCTGTATAACAAAGAGCTACAGTTTTGCTTCCACTTCACATAATAATCTCTCTCTCTCTCTCTCTCTCTAGAGACACGTGACTATGAAGAATAAACCTAGAGAGAGAAAGTACATTGGTACTTTGGGATGTGTTTCTTTTAGTGTTCCACAACTTGATAAATGTTTTTCTTTTTCTTCCTTCCATTGATCCCTTCAATTCAAGATTGGACTGTCCAATTATTTTTAATTCTCTGTTCATGAGATCTCCTTTCATTCAAGGCCACTGTTTGAACAGATTTCTTCACCAACATAAATGTATAACACCAAATCCTACAACCATTTGCCTCTTCTTATGACAAAAGCATGACTAAATCTTCTAAAGAAAATTGATTTTCCTAAAGAGACATCATGGACATATCATCTTTCTCTGGTCTATATTGTACAAAATGGATAGATTGATTGTGTTTTATTTGAATAAAAGTTAATTGGTCTACATGTACACACTTAATACATGTCATAGAAGTGATGGAAAGAATTTGAAGAGTTTGGAGGTGTGAGTTCCCGATAGGAAAGGTAAACGAAGCATTCCTAATAAGGGTGTAGAAACTTCTGCCTACTAGACACGTTTTAAAAACTTTGAGGAAGCCCGAAAGGGAAAACTCAAAAAGGACAATATCTGCTAGCGGTAGGCTTGAGTCATTCCAAATGGTATCAGAGCCAAACACCGGGCAGTGTGTCAACAAGGACGCTGGGCCCCTAAGGAGAGTGGATTGTGAGATCCCATATCGGTTGGAGAGGGGAACAAAGCATTCCTTATAAGAGGGTAGAAATCCGTTTTAAAAACCTTGAGGAGAAGCCCAAAAGGAAAACCCAAAGAAGACAATATCTACTAATGGTAGGCTTGGGTCGTTACAAATGGATTAGAGCCAGGCACGGGACAGTGTGCCAGCGAGGATGCTGGGTTCACGAGGGGGCTGGATTGTGGGATTCTCACCAGTTGGAGAGGGGAACGGAGCATTCCTTATAAGAGTGTATAAATCTCTCCCTAGCCGTTGGAATATTTCCAATGAATATAATAAGTTGAAAACCTGGTTGTTTTCTATAACTTGATGCGGGCCAAACTTCCTCAAGAAGATGGATCATAAAAGCATACAGCAAGAAGTGGGGCCTTCAACACCCCGATTTGATCCTCAAAAAAATCTCATGGTATTGGTGTGCCCTTCCAACATTTGGTACCTTTTCTTTTTCCTGTTTTCAAGAGAAGAGAATGAAAAAGAAGAGCCAAAATTGTAATCAAACAGATCTAAAATAATTGTAGTGGGTACACAGTGCAATGCAATAATCAAAAACTTAATCTAATGAATATGGTAAATCAGTTTGTGAGCATTCTTGATAATAAAGTCACATGAACAGATATTGCTTGCTACATCAATTAAGAGATAACATGACCCATCTAATAGTTAGCTCCATTAATTGCAACAGTAACTCAAATTCCTTCATTACCAACAACAATTTCAAGCAATCTAGCTAGCCTAATTGATTGTCTACGTGGTATTTGTGTATTCTTATCCAAAAACATACCCATCATTGCTGTCAATTGCTTGGAATGCGCATAAAAATTATACAAGTATTCCATACGTATTCATCACCCTTCCCTATTCATTCTTACCTGATCAAGAACAGAGTTTGCAAGTTTAGATCCTTTCTGATAACATAGATTTTGTGCAGGTCATGCTACAAAAATTGATATCACTAAATCACAGATACACTGCAAAAGAGCGAAACACAGACAGAAAAATTTTTAAAAATGAAAAAGAAAGAAAGAACAAACCTACCTTCTTTCAAGAAAGTCTTTTTTAAGCAATTCGTTCCTCTACCTAATCCCTCTCCCTGCATGCTAAGTTTGAGAGAAAGAAAATCCCTCTATGCACCATATTATCGGGGAAAATACATCACTATTTCCAGTCATTGTCACAAAGAAAACAGTTCTACAGGTCCTTGTCAATTCATGAGATTGCAAGGGAAAATATGTTGTTTTTTAGTCTGAGCATCCCTATGTTTTCCCCCCTGAAAGAGTAAGTAATTTTCCTGAGCAAAAAAGCAAATGAGAGACTCCAAAGTTACTCAAATGTTCAATAAAGCGCTCTATTCTATCTATATACAGCTGTACCAAAAATCCAAGTCATGATTATGATCCAACACAAAGCAACATCCTACTTGGATACAAAGATAAGAAAACCAACCTGTTCCTCAATACAACTGGCAATCATCAGCGACACAAGGAGAATTTAATTGCAGATTTCTTTTTTCTTTTTTAAGAACTTGTATTCATATCAAAACAAAAGCTTTTCGACCCAAAATCATGATACAAAAAGTGGAAGAACTCAAAGAAACCTCAGATAAAAGGTGAATGTCTTTCATGTTAGTGCTTCTATTGAAAGTGCCTCTTCTGCATCTGAGACCCCAAGAGATGCTGTCATCATAAGGAAAAGCAGATCAGTGCTACAAAAGAAGTCCAGCTTTTTATATCCCAGGAATAGCAGATGGCATTTGGTGAATACAGAAAAGGCAAATGAAAGAATATACAAAAATTAACATAGTAAAAAAATCATTGAACTTCATATAAATCCAGAAAAGGACAAGGGAAAATAAATGGCAAAATTAAAACACTGAAATCATTGGACTCCATTCCAAATGTAAAGCATCATGATTTTCAAAGTGCAGGAAAACTAAGATGAGAAGCTTGTATTCTTTGAAGAATATACTTGCATTTTACTTGATATCACGTATTACCAATCCAAAGGTTGTAATCAGAACAACTAAAGTTTATTGTAGCCAGGAAGTGCTACCAAAAAACTTTGTATTAGGGAAGGATCCAAGTCAGTCAAAAATTGTGGCATTAATATGTCATAACGCCACATGTAAACACTCACATGGTCGAGTGGACAACTTATGAAATGTTGTGTATCACAAGTTGAGACAACCTAAAAGAAAATGAAAATAATTCCCACTGCAAAAAACTTGAGATATTTGAAATTTTAACATTTCTCGTTGAGATTGTGTTGTACAATCAATTGTTTCTCCAATTTAATGAAGAGTCCGGATGCAATTTCTCATTGCACGATCTGTTGAATTTGTTGATTATATTGGTGGTTCCAGAAGGAATGGAAGCAACAAAATCTGCAAGGAGAGATCTTGTAAACTAGAACCTCGAAAAATTTTATTTCAGCCTCATAGTAACAATTGGGTAGTGAGATATGAAGCCATTAGTTTGTATTACCATTGATACTGATAGACCTGTCGTCATTTGGAAGAAAACTTAGCATCGATTCTGAAGTACCTGGGAATAAGATACTCTTAAACCAAGTAGCTTTTACTAGATTATAATCCACCGAAACTCTTATTTCCACTTAGACGGTTGTATACCATCATATCAAGTTAAGGTAAAAGGGCAACAAAAATAACGGGGAAAAAAAAGAAAATATCTTTTTCCATTAACATGGATGACAGAATGACGACGATGGACATTGTGCCACAGAAGTTGAACATCTTTTCAGAGTCCATCAAAAGTTACAGGTTGACGCAAGAACCTCTCCATTTGACGTGCCCGGGTTTTAATGGACATGTCCAATACCTTCTCGCCAAATTCTACAACTAGACCACCAAGTATGCTGGGATCAATCTGGCAAATACAAGAGTACTGTTATATTTTCTCAGAAGGCATGCATGCAATTTGAAGCCTAAAAAATTTCCAACCGAAGTACCTTCTGCTCGAGCTTAACCTTCTTGCCCTGTCCAATTATATCTTGCAACGTCTCCGTCAATTCTTTCTCTTCTTGTGGTGGAATGGGCTGGGAAAAAACCAATCAGTTGTAAGGTGCATTGAGGTTTATACAATTTAATATCAATTTTTTTTTTCTGTTTTGGTAAGAACTTTGAAATACTAATTTGAAATATAATATGTCAAATAGAGGTAAAATTACACAGAGCCGAAAGATAAGTTGTGGTTCAATATTTTAGATGACAATAAATTTACTTCAGGTATCTCTGTGACTGACATTTTCATCCGAGAACAACGAATGGATAGAATCAATACGCTAAAAGTAAAATAAACGTAAATAATTCGATAAGGCTCCTAACACAAATATATAAAAGGCATCCCACGACATCCACAAATCAGTTGCCAAATTCCAATGAGTCATCATCCCATAGACACAAATATCACTTTGCACAAGTTAATGCTAAATATATTCCACGTTGAACTTTGTAGCCGAGAATCTGGTGGTTGCCTGAATTAAAAGAAAATAAAATAAAATAAAATAAAAAGGGCAGAGAAACTTACAATAACAGTAGTAACAACTGCTTCAACTTCTCCCCTATGAGCCATAGTCAACTCCAAAAATCTCTTTGCTATGCTATCTACATATCTCAGCCTCCCATTCTCAGCCAGCACAACTACAATAAATAATCAAAATAATTTGAGGAAAGAATGCAGGTAATACTCCTTGAATTAATGCATTTTAATTGCCTGTATCAATAATTTCCCAGCATGAGTACTTCGGCAATTAGAACAAAATGAAAGATGCATGAGTCAAGGGAACAAAAAAAAAAAGAGTAACAAGAACCCATTAACCATCTAAAATATCTAAAAAAATGATATAGTATAAAACTCACTTCTTCAATCATGAAGGGAAAAAAATACCCACCCCTCTCAAGCTAAATCTTATATAGGATATGAAATGATATAATTTAAGATTAGAACATTAGCATAGAAAAAGAATTACACTTTAACAGACAGATTGTGTTGCATAATAGGCCAAAGCGAAATTCAGTTTTCATCCACACAACTAAAGAAGAGTAATGAATCCTACCTAAAAAGTTCTTTACGACATCCGAAAATTTAGCTTCCGCAGAAATTTCAGTGATAGCCTTAACTCTAGTTTCAGCTGGAACTGACAGGTCCATTGTGAACTGAGAAAATGTTGGGCTTTTCTTAATAGCCTCGACAAAGTTAACAAGCTCAGACTCCACGTTGTCTAAAGAATTAGCTTTTACTGCAGCTATATACAGAGCAGAGGCATAGTTTCCAGACCCTCCAAACAATGCAATAGGAAGCTGAATATAGAAAACAGGAAAACGCGCTTGTAAAATTAACTTCAACTGAAAACATAGTGGAAGTTCTCGAGAAGGTGGATACCATTTTTAGAAACATAGTGTAAGTGATACGCAGTGCACAGTTGTCCAAGCTATTCCTTATCCAGAAACGTAGTGGAAGTTCACATGGAAGTTCTTGTGTAACGACCCTAGATTTCTACTTACATAAAGTCGCTACTAACATCTCATGCTCTTCTAAAATGCTAAATATAACTCTTAAAAGAAAACATCATCTGTAGTATAAATGTCGAAAACATTTAAAACAACTTCTAACTCTTAAAAACACAGTCATGGTCTTACATGTTTAATACGAAATACTTGAAAAATTAAGGAAAATAAGAACAATACAAAATAATTCAAAAACAATGAAATGCAAAACAACTTATTCTAGCATAAAACTAGGGATTTAGATATGAGTGTACCTTATGCACGTGACGCAGTCTCTGCTCGCGATGCCGCCGTCATCCGTACATGTGCGCCTTGCCTTTACCTGAAAAGTGATGTGGCACACGGCCTAAGTATTTCGAAGAATACTCAGTAAGTGAACCCGCTATATGGGTCATGCTAAATGCAATCACATGCAAATATGATATAGGGATCTATCTCTATCTCATCTCATACCAAGGGTGGCCTCCAGTCTCGAACTACTATGGAAGTGTAGTACTTCCATACACACGACCCACACGTGCGAATGTGGATCATGAGGCGGCTTGCACACCCTCTAGACCCTCTCTGTCAAGCTAGCTGTCTGTAGCAACGTTCGAAGGTCAGCAGAACCCCTGGTGTCATGCTCCATATGATCACCATGTTCATCATACTGTGCGCGTCTGCACTCGTCATATCTAAGGGAAGTATCCCTATGCTTATGTACATACAAAATGCATAAGGTCCCTCTTAATATCTCTTATGACACAACCCTCTTGTTTTATCTCTTCGTTACTTACATTAAGTAACAAATACTCGTTGGATGTTTATATTAATATCATTTTCATGCTCTTAGGGTTGTGTCCTAGGTCGATCTATCGACATGATGCAATATGACACTCGTCATCATATAGCATGCTTAATATGGAAAACATCAACATATTAAGATAAAAGTCATGCAATCATCATACTCATCATAACGACATTAAGTGCATAAAACATATCATGTACGTCATACCTCAAAATATATAAAATATTCTCGTTCAAAAAAAACTTTATCTTACTGATTATTTATGTGCTAACAATTTTTATTAAAGATCTCATTTTGGGAGCTTTCTCTCATGGCTTTGTTTTGGGCTTCCCCAAAAAGTCTCATGCTAATGGAGATGTATTTCCTTGCTTATAAATCCATGATCATTCCCTAAATTAGCCAACTAGGACTCCCTCCCAACATCATATCAGTCTATTTTTCTATGGCAGCTATCCTAATGGGCAATTGAATGTGTATTTAATTTTCATTACACATGGCCCAAACTTGTGAATATGGACCCACCAGTCGGTTCGAACACCTCCTAGACCCCTTTTTGGTCGGACGAGCATTCTCTGGTAGCTGTTGATGTCGGACACCCGTTAGGAATAGCGACCGTCACAATAGCATTATGATAAACATAATGATCATGCTCCTATCTCGTAGCATACGTGTCCATACATCGTGAATGATAAAGGGTATCTCCCAATGCATGAGCATACAATAATATACGAGGTCCCACCATTTTTCCATTTTCATTATCATTTAATATAACCCCGCTAGTGTCTTCCTTCATATCATATCATTTTGTCATATCATTTCTCATATCGTTTATCATATAATTGATCATATATTTCATGCGTATACCGGGGTTGTATTTCATGCTAGTTCATCGTTTTGCATGTCAATCATATCATTCATGTCACACATATATTATATCATAATGTTACCATGTTTTGAAACATAACAATCCATATCATGTACATATCATATCATGTCATATATCATATATCATAACAATCACATAGTATATCTCGAGCATGCCTTCAACATATCTTATCATAGCTATATCAATTCATCAAACATATCTTACCATAACATATATCATATCATATCATTATCATATTATATTATAATATATATATTAATACATACATCGTTCCCATATCACAACCATTTCGTAAACATTTCGTAATCATATCGTTCCATATACATATACTGGTCATATCGTTTCCTAAAC
>NC_036640.1:5484392-5494682 GCF_002806865.2 Cucurbita pepo subsp. pepo
AAAAAAAAAAAAAAAAAAAAAAAAAAACTAATCTATGTATTTTTAAGAGTTTGAATCTCTCAGACAATGATCTTTCCAATTTTGTTGTTTGCCTTTGAACACTTAGGTTTCGAGCCGATCATCAACGTTGTAAGAGTATATTAATAAACTCATATTGGCAAACAACAGTCGCTTTGGCCGAGTGGTTAAGGCGTGTGCTTGCTAAGTACATGGGATTTTCCCGCGAGAGTTCGAATCTCTCAGGCGACGATCTTTCAAATTTTGTTGTCTGGCTTCGGGCCGGTTAGTAGTCGAAANTCTCTCGAGCGACGATCTTTCAAATTTTGTTGTCTAGCTTTGGGCTGGTTATTAGTCGAAACCACGTTACATTTTGTTTAGCCACTAGATCATCAACGTTATAAGAGTATATTAATAAACTCATATTGGCAAACAACAGTCACTTTGGCCGAGTGGTTAAGGCGTGTGCCTGCTAAGTACATGGGATTTTCCCGCGAGAGTTCGAATCTCTCAGGTGACGATCTTTCAAATTTTGTTGCTTGGCTTCGGGCCGGTGTATTAGTCGAAACCATTTTACATTTTGTTTAGCCACATAGATCATCAACGTTGTAAGAGTATATATAGTCGCTTTGGCGGTGTGGTTAAGGCATGTGGCTACTAAGTACATGGGATTTTCCCGGGAGAGTCCGAATCTCTCATGTGACGATCTTTCAAATTTTTTTGTCTGGCTTCGAGCCGGTTATTAGTCAAAACCATGCTACATTTTGTTTAGCCACATAGATCATCAAAGTTGTAGGAGTATATTAATAAACTTATATTGGCAAACGATAGTCACTTTGGCCAAGTGGTTAAGGCGTGTGCCTGCTAAGTTTTGGATACTTATGCTTCAAGTGAGTTATTAGTTGAAACCTTGATACATTTTGTTTAGTTACATAGATCATCAACGTTGTAAGAGTATATTAATAAATTTATATTGTTTAACACCAGTTGCTTTGGACGAGTGGTTAAGGTGTGTGTGCTTGCTAAGTGCATTGGGTTTTGCCGCACATAGTGGGTACTATACTGTTACATGACATGGGTACCATACTAGTGTTTCTTCTAGTGAGTCCAAATTTTGTTGTCTAACTTTGGACACTTATGACTTATGAGTGTCGTCAGGGTTAAGGAGTGTTGAGGGTTGTTGTGTTAGATACCAATGCTAGTGTTTAGTTTGGTGAGTCCTAGGTCGGGCTCGAGAGATACGCAGTTAGTTGTTTCAATACAGGTTTGTTGTGTTACATGCTTAGATACTGATGCTAGTGTTTTATCTAGTAAGTCCTAGGTTGGGATCGAGAGATAGGCGAGTTAGTTCTCTGATGGGATAGCCCACATCCATTGGGTAGTTGTATTTTTCCACTTTGTCTGTTGACTCTTAGAGAAAGGAAAATTAGTTCTCTAGTGGGATAGTCGACCGCCATTGGTTTGTGTTACAAGCTTAGATACCGATGCTAGTTTTGCCATGGTTTGTCTTGTGAGTCACTGGCCAAATTCGAGAGAAAGGCTATTTAGTTCTCTGATGGGATGGCCCACAACCATTGGGTAGTTGTATTTTTCCGCTTTGTCTATTGAGTCCCGGGCCGAAGGCGAGTTAGTTCTATAGTGGGATAGGCCACAATCATTGAGTAGCTGTATTTTGTCGTGTTTAGCTGCAAGTCTCGAAGACTGTGAGAAGGTTCATCAATGAGATAACCCATAAGTAGTGCGCAAGTTTTCGTATTCTTTCTGGAGCACAATAATGTTTAGTGGGTCAAGTTAGCAGCCAGTTGGATGTTGAAATCGTCATCCAGAGATGTCAAGATTAAGTGGTAGAAAATGTCACAATCCACAATGTGATTGTGCCATCGAGTAAGTCATCAAGGACGATGACTATTTTAAGTGAAGAGAGTGTCACAACTATGCTATAATAACAATAGATTTTGATCCCTACATGCAGATCGACAAGGAGGTGATCCTCAAGTGGCGCCCATCCAGCCACGTGAGAGTTGAAACAAACAACTCTCATGATGTGACTGAGGAGGACAATGTATCATTCAATACATTAAGAAGAGTGTGCATTAAAGTCAAGTTGAGGCACAAGTAAAGTTGGAGAGAGACAGACATGAGTGTTTAATTAAATTTTAATTTCAACTAAAATATATTTTAAGAAATTATATTTAAAATAGTTAAAAAATATATATATATTTTAGAAATTCGAATAAATATGAAAAAAAAAATTATGAACTTAAATAAAAATAAAATAAATAAATGTATATATATTTGCATTAGAGACAAAAATGTATTTTTAAAAATCTTCGATTGATTTGATTAATTTAAAAGGAAAGCAACACGCGAAGAATAATTTTTCAACTAAAATAACTAAAATGGTATTATAATAATAGTCTAATAGATAAAATACGCCTTGATGGTCAACAAGAGTCGCTTTGGCCGAGTGGTTAAGGCGTGTGCTTGCTAAGTACATGGGGTTTCCCCGCGAGAGTTCGAATCTCTCAGGCGACGTTTTTATTTCGCTTTTTTCTATTACTTTTATTTTTATTATTAAAACCCGATGAGTTCGAATCTCTGAGGCGACGTTTTTATTTCGCTTTTTTCTGTTACTTTTATTTTTATTATTAAAACCCGATAATCGAGGCGTCTGCGTGCTAAATATTGATGCTGACTGTTCTATTTTCTAAAGAATAAAAACAGTAAAGAATGAAAGTCAACCCAAATCTCTATAAATCCTTTTATTAGTCATACTTTTAAGACTTTTTAGGTAAATATCATTTTTTTTTTTAAATTTTAGAGACTGAATATAAATGACTAATATTGTGTATGATGCCTTCCTCCGTGTCTCTCGAGTGACCAAGTGTGAGTCACTCATTTGATTCGGTAATAAACGGTATGGTATTATCTATTTAGCTTTGTATACAAATTTGTTTACATCCTTTAATGCAGGTTCTTATGGTCTCGGGAGAATGAGGTGGTAGAGTTTTCAAGGGCAATAAATTTTGAGATATTGATTTGAAGATCGAGAGTGAAGATGACTTGGTACTATAAGATGCTAGATGTGTGTCTAGTATCATGATAAATCTCATTTCAACAAGAATTCTTATATGTTCCCTACTTTGTTAGTTCAGTGAATTGGATTTTTTTAAGATCATTTTTTGATATGGGTGAAGTAATGTCCAAAATTGAGAAGAAAAATGTAAACATATCATTTTAAAAAAAAATATATCAATAAATCAACCAGAACTTAATGGTAAAATTTGTCGAAAATATTCGGACTAAAGTTAGACAATGATTAAAATAATATTTTCACCTACTTTTTATATCCATTAACTTGTTTCAAATGAGCATGGTTAAAATATCAAATGAGCATGGTTAAAATATTAGTTATCTCTTTTTTAACTCAAATCTCTTGCTCGTTTTCGGGTTGGGTTGAAGGTCCATACACCCTTCTCCTCTCCTCCTTACCCATTTGTTGTTCTTTTCGAGTTTTATGTTACTTCGTCGTGGTTTTATTAAGCTATAACTTTAAAAACAATATCAAAATGTTGACTCTCTCTCATAATGTTATGTACATGTTCTTAACAATATATTGGATGCATGTTTACTTGATAAGGAAATAAAGTAGCTGAATTGTAACACATTATGTGAGTTTAAAACATGAATATATAAACAATATTGTCTTATCAAGGAAAGAAATGTCTTGATATGCTTTTGTACACATAAATGACAAAAACAACAAATGATCCAAACCCTTTGCTGCTAACAAAACACCATGTTTTGAAGGTACACAAACTTACGAAAAGTTGCCTCTCAACTTGGGATTTGTAGAACAGAAGCCCTTTTTTTTTGCACTGCAAAACACTGCTTTATCTTCAATCTACCTTCCCACCTCTAACTCCCTCAGCTGTTCATTCTTTTATTTTGTGGGGTTTTATTGACAGATAAGAAATCATATAATATATGGGGAAATATATATATATATATATATGAAGAAATGAGGGACAAAGAATATATATATATATGTATATATATATGTGTGTGTGTATGTGGGATTTTTGTTTTCCCCTTCCAAAGGAATTGTAAAATAAATGAAGATTTTGTAGAGGTTTAGAGGTTGGAGATCAAAGGAAATGAGGCAATGAGGATATATCTTGCATGAAGCTTTCCAAATCCCATTCATTATTACCCATCTTCAAGCTGTCTTGTAAGTGTCCATGGCTTCCCATGTCTCCAAACATCTCCTCCACATTCAAATTCTGCTCATTTGTGCCCAAATACTGACCAAAACTGCTTTTATTGTTCATTAATGGAGGGTGGTTCATCATCTCTTCATGTGGAACACATACCACTTCTCTTTCAATTTCCATTGATCTTTCACCCTCCAAACATTCATACCTAAACCGCTCTTCCATTCTCATTCCCATTTCTGTCAAGCACCCTCCTCCTCCTCCTCCTGGTGCTTGCAGGAAGCCATTGGTGGCCTCGGCCACAGAGGCCACTTGGAAGTTGTTGTCTACAAAAGCCATGGATGAACCGTCAAATGAGCTGTGTCCTGTTGCAGAAAACGGTAACTGGGAAGACGATGAGGAGGTTGACGATGAATCCATGCTTATGTTCATACTCATGATGTCGTGTTCTTGCATTGCCATTATCCCTCCATACATCATGTCGAATCTAGGATCTGATGATTCATGGCTGTATGGAGAGGACGAAAGGTTGTTTTTTAACCTTTTCTTTAACGTGGAATTCCAAAAGTTCTTTATTTCGTTGTCTGTTCGTCCAGGCAAACGAGATGCAATTTGAGACCACCTGTTGATTGTTTCCAAAGAAAATTGGATTGATTAGTCTCGAAACTCGAATAAAGAATTGATGCACAAGGGAACCCTTCAAACATGCCAAATGTTTATAAATCCGACACCATTTGAATAAAGATCTGATTTACAACATAACAAGTAATGCTCATTTTTTCACACCATCTTTACAAAATTCCTAGGAACGCAATGTATTCTCTATGTAATATGACATGAAATCCATGACATTACCAATGTTGAACACATATAAACCAAATAATCATATCATATTACAACCATAACTTATCTAAACAAAGCTATCACGAATGACAAGTTTCTGGATTTAGTGAGCATATAGTCTCCCCAAAAGAAACTCTCATTTGGGTATGAAGAAAAATGAGTGAAGGAGGGAGAGAGGGAGAGAGGGAGAGAGAGAGGACCTGTTGCCTATGAGGGAATGCAAATGCACAATAAGCTCTTCTTCCTGGGGAGAGAAGGCTCCACGTTTAAGGTCAGGGCGAAGATAATTAATCCAACGAAGACGACAACTCTTGCCACATCTCTGAAGCCCTGCATTCCTAGCAATGTCACTCCAACAGCCCTGCCCATTGTTCAACATATACCTCATCAGCTTCTCGTCCTCCTCCGGTGACCACAGCCCTTTCCGGTATTTGTTCTTCTCAGCATTCTCTTTCCCGGGAACCACTTCCGGTTTTCTCATTCTTCTCTCTTCTCTTCTTATGTGTTTTTTTTTTTTTTTTTTTTTTTTTTTTTTTTNGGTCACTGCATGGAGAATTGTACATATATATGTGTGTGTGTGTTGTGAGAGGTATGTACAGAGAGAAAAAGAGAAGGCTTCATGGCGTGGTAAGGGTGATGATGATGGAGACGGTTGGGGATGCTTTGGTTGCTTGAAGAATATGGGTTTGAATGGTGAATGTGTTGAGAGAGAGAGAGAGAAGATTGTGTTGGTTGGTTGCTAGGTGGAGTGGAAAACGGATTGGAGGGGGACCTCCATTTGTGTATGTGTCTCTCAATGGAGAGAGAGATAGAGAGGGAAGGGGATGTTTGGTCTTCTTGTCTTTGACTCAATTCTTGTCCTTTTTTTGCATTTTTCTTCACTCACAAGGTAATCATTGTCTCTGTATAACAAAGAGCTACAGTTTTGCTTCCACTTCACATAATAATCTCTCTCTCTCTCTCTCTCTCTAGAGACACGTGACTATGAAGAATAAACCTAGAGAGAGAAAGTACATTGGTACTTTGGGATGTGTTTCTTTTAGTGTTCCACAACTTGATAAATGTTTTTCTTTTTCTTCCTTCCATTGATCCCTTCAATTCAAGATTGGACTGTCCAATTATTTTTAATTCTCTGTTCATGAGATCTCCTTTCATTCAAGGCCACTGTTTGAACAGATTTCTTCACCAACATAAATGTATAACACCAAATCCTACAACCATTTGCCTCTTCTTATGACAAAAGCATGACTAAATCTTCTAAAGAAAATTGATTTTCCTAAAGAGACATCATGGACATATCATCTTTCTCTGGTCTATATTGTACAAAATGGATAGATTGATTGTGTTTTATTTGAATAAAAGTTAATTGGTCTACATGTACACACTTAATACATGTCATAGAAGTGATGGAAAGAATTTGAACAGTTTTGAGGTATGAGATCCCACATCAGTAAAAAAGGAAAACGAAGCATTCCATATAAGGGTATAAAAACTTCTGCCTACTGACACGTTTTAAAAACTTTGAGGAAGTCCGAAAGAGAAAACCCAAAAAGGACAATATCTGCTAGCGGTAGGCTTGAGTCATTCTAAATGGTATCAGAGCCAGACACCGGGCAGTGTACCAGCAAGGACGCTGGGCCCCCAAGGGGGGTGGATTGTGAGATCCCACATCAGTTGGAGAGGGGAACGAAACATTCCTTATAAGAGGGTAGAAATCCGTTTTAAAAACTTTGAGAAGAAGCCCAAAAGGGAAAACCCAAAGAAGACAATATCTACTAATAGTAGGCTTGGGACGTTACAAATGATAGGTCGTTACAAATGGTATCAGAGCCAGGCACCGGACAGTGTGCCAGCGAGGACACTGGGTTCACGAGGGGGGTGGATTGTGAGATCCCCATCAGTTGGAGAGGGGAACGGAGCATTCCTTATAAGAGTGTAGAAATCTCTCCCTAGCCGTTGGAATATTTCGAATGAATATAATAAGTTGAAAACCTGGTTGTTTTCTATAACTTGATGCGGGCCAAACTTCCTCAAGAAGATGGATCATAAAAGCATACAGCAAGAAGTGGGGCCTTCAACACACCGATTTGATCCTCAAAAAATCTCACGGTATTGGTGTGCCCTTCCAACATTTGGTACCTTTTATTTTTCCTGTTTTCAAGAGAAGAGAATGAAAAAGAAGAGCCAAAATTGTAATCAAACAGATCTAAAATAATTGTAGTGGGTACACAGTGCAATGCAATAATCAAAAACTTAATCTAATGAATATGGTAAATCAGTTTGTGAGCATTCTTGATAATAAAGTCACATGAACAGATATTGCTTGCTACATCAATTAAGAGATAACATGACCCATCTAATAGTTAGCTCCATTAATTGCAACAGTAACTCAAATTCCTTCATTACCAACAACAATTTCAAGCAATCTAGCTAGCCTAATTGATTGTCTACGTGGTATTTGTGTATTCTTATCCAAAAACATACCCATCATTGCTGTCAATTGCTTGGAATGCGCATAAAAATTATACAAGTATTCCATACGTATTCATCACCCTTCCCTATTCATTCTTACCTGATCAAGAACAGAGTTTGCAAGTTTAGATCCTTTCTGATAACATAGATTTTGTGCAGGTCATGCTACAAAAATTGATATCACTAAATCACAGATACACTGCAAAAGAGCGAAACACAGACAGAAAAATTTTTAAAAATGAAAAAGAAAGAAAGAACAAACCTACCTTCTTTCAAGAAAGTCTTTTTTAAGCAATTCGTTCCTCTACCTAATCCCTCTCCCTGCATGCTAAGTTTGAGAGAAAGAAAATCCCTCTATGCACCATATTATCGGGGAAAATACATCACTATTTCCAGTCATTGTCACAAAGAAAACAGTTCTACAGGTCCTTGTCAATTCATGAGATTGCAAGGGAAAATATGTTGTTTTTTAGTCTGAGCATCCCTATGTTTTCCCCCCTGAAAGAGTAAGTAATTTTCCTGAGCAAAAAAGCAAATGAGAGACTCCAAAGTTACTCAAATGTTCAATAAAGCGCTCTATTCTATCTATATACAGCTGTACCAAAAATCCAAGTCATGATTATGATCCAACACAAAGCAACATCCTACTTGGATACAAAGATAAGAAAACCAACCTGTTCCTCAATACAACTGGCAATCATCAGCGACACAAGGAGAATTTAATTGCAGATTTCTTTTTTCTTTTTTAAGAACTTGTATTCATATCAAAACAAAAGCTTTTCGACCCAAAATCATGATACAAAAAGTGGAAGAACTCAAAGAAACCTCAGATAAAAGGTGAATGTCTTTCATGTTAGTGCTTCTATTGAAAGTGCCTCTTCTGCATCTGAGACCCCAAGAGATGCTGTCATCATAAGGAAAAGCAGATCAGTGCTACAAAAGAAGTCCAGCTTTTTATATCCCAGGAATAGCAGATGGCATTTGGTGAATACAGAAAAGGCAAATGAAAGAATATACAAAAATTAACATAGTAAAAAAATCATTGAACTTCATATAAATCCAGAAAAGGACAAGGGAAAATAAATGGAAAAATTAAGACACTGAAATCATTGAACTCCATTCCAAATGTAAAGCATCATGATTTTCAAAGCGCAGGAAAACTAAGATGAGAAGCTTGTATTCTTTGAAGAATACACTTGCATTTTACTTGATATCACGTATTACCAATCCAAAGGTTGTAATCAGAACAACTAAAGTTTATTGTAGCCAGGAAGTGCTACCAAAAAACTTTGTATTAGGGAAGGATCCAAGTCAGTCAAAAATTGTGGCATTAATATGTCATAACGCCACATGTAAACACTCACATGGTCGAGTGGACAACTTATGAAATGTTGTGTATCACAAGTTGAGACAACCTAAAAGAAAATGAAAATAATTCCCACTGCAAAAAACTTGAGATATTTGAAATTTTAACATTTCTCGTTGAGATTGTGTTGTACAATCAATTGTTTCTCCAATTTAATGAAGAGTCCGGATGCAATTTCTCATTGCACGATCTGTTGAATTTGTTGATTATATTGGTGGTTCCAGAAGGAATGGAAGCAACAAAATCTGCAAGGAGAGATCTTGTAAACTAGAACCTCGAAAAATTTTATTTCAGCCTCATAGTAACAATTGGGTAGTGAGATATGAAGCCATTAGTTTGTATTACCATTGATACTGATAGACCTGTCGTCATTTGGAAGAAAACTTAGCATCGATTCTGAAGTACCTGGGAATAAGATACTCTTAAACCAAGTAGCTTTTACTAGATTATAATCCACCGAAACTCTTATTTCCACTTAGACGGTTGTATACCATCATATCAAGTTAAGGTAAAAGGGCAACAAAAATAACGGGGAAAAAAAAGAAAATATCTTTTTCCATTAACATGGATGACAGAATGACGACGATGGACATTGTGCCACAGAAGTTGAACATCTTTTCAGAGTCCATCAGAAGTTACAGGTTGACGCAAGAACCTCTCCATTTGACGTGCCCGGGTTTTAATGGACATGTCCAATACCTTCTCGCCAAATTCTACAACTAGACCACCAAGTATGCTGGGATCAATCTGGCAAATACAAGAGTACTGTTATATTTTCTCAGAAGGCATGCATGCAATTTGAAGCCTAAAAAATTTCCAACCGAAGTACCTTCTGCTCTAGCTTAACCTTCTTGCCCTGTCCAATTATATCTTGCAACGTCTCCGTCAATTCTTTCTCTTCTTGTGGTGGAATGGGCTGGGAAAAAACCAATCAGTTGTAAGGTGCATTGAGGTTTATACAATTTAATATCAATTTTTTTTTTCTGTTTTGGTAAGAACTTTGAAATACTAATTTGAAATATAATATGTCAAATAGAGGTAAAATTACACAGAGCCGAAAGATAAGTTGTGGTTCAATATTTTAGATGACAATAAATTTACTTCAGGTATCTCTGTGACTGACATTTTCATCCGAGAACAACGAATGGATAGAATCAATACGCTAAAAGTAAAATAAACGTAAATAATTCGATAAGGCTCCTAACACAAATATATAAAAGGCATCCCACGACATCCACAAATCAGTTGCCAAATTCCAATGAGTCATCATCCCATAGACACAAATATCACTTTGCACAAGTTAATGCTAAATATATTCCACGTTGAACTTTGTAGCCGAGAATCTGGTGGTTGCCTGAATTAAAAGAAAATAAAATAAAATAAAATAAAAAGGGCAGA
>NC_036640.1:5494931-5508155 GCF_002806865.2 Cucurbita pepo subsp. pepo
CGGAGTGCAGGACGATTCGGACCTCAAAAATTTGCTGAGGACAGGGATGGTGGATCTCATGCGACTAGCCAACGCCATTTCTCTACAAAGAAACCCTAACTTCTCAAACACAGGGTTCGGCCTTGCAGGTTATGAGGAGAGAACAGAAGTTTCAGATTCGAGTTTCGAGCTGCAAAGAAGAAAGTGAGAGTTCTTACCGCTAAAACCACCTGCGATAATACGGGATTTTTCATGAAACCCCCGCTAGATTCTGACACGTATAACCTAATTTTTTTCCTTTTACCAATTTTCAATTTTCAAAAATAGCATAATCAAAATAAAATCAATTTCTTTATAGAAAATTCCTATAAAATTTGTACTTTGTAATAAATATATTTCTCAACTTTTAAAAGCATAATACTCTTAAATTAAAAAAAAAAATGATAAAAAAAACTATTAATATATCATTTTAAGAATATTAAAGAATTTAAAAAAATTGTATAATACTCTAAAAAAAATATAGAGATGGTAACCGTTTATACGCACATCGTCACATCCTTACATTTTATCTTTTTTTTTTTTCTTTTCCTTCGCTTCAATTTGTGCCCTAACACTTTATATTCCTCTCTTTGTTTCTTCTCTGGTTCAATACACTCTTACTCTTATTTTTTCTATTTCCGAGTCTCTAAAACTATCTCATTTGATTAATCAAGAAGGAGAATAATGGAATCATCCAAAGACCTCAAGACTTAGATGTTAAATAAAGTTATATGATAATAGTTTAGTGTGAGTTAATACATCGTTTGAGTTTAATACACAAAAACGAGACATTAAAAATTTGAGTCATAATTTTGAGGACAATATCAGATAAAAAAATAGAATACGAGCAACCCGGAAGACTTAATTGATCATTTGGGTATTCAAGTTAGTCAATTTGTGAAGGTTCTCTATGATTAAAAAATGTTTGAAATTCCTAGGCTCCCGAACATCATGACAGAAACAACAGCCGCCACGGCAGCCTTTGCATTCCCAGCCACCTGCAATGTGAGGGTACTGGTGTGCTTGATGTACAAGAAAATGGTCAAATTCACTAAATAAGCCACCGTACCATTGCCAAGCAATAAGAACACAAAAAACGAATTCCTCCAGCCAACATTCCCTTCAATACAAAGACTAATAGGAAGCAAATTATAGCAGCCACTAGAGGCAGCCATATACAACAACAAATTCATAGAGTGAAGTTTCTCAGCCTCCGAGGTCAACAACATCTTCCGTCCTCCCAAAATAAAGAACTTTCTAAATAACAACTCATCAATGGAAGTCCAAAAATTAGAGATCTGACAAGCTAGACAAGGTAGAGATAGCCAGATAGGATGACTCCTGACACCATTCCCACCCCACGAAGTTCTTTGATTCTTCGTCCTTGTGAAATAATTCCATCTTTAAGGTAGCTTCCAAGAATTGAACTAATCTTTTCTAGACACAAAAGAATACCATCTTTAAGGTGGCATCCAAGAATTCATTCCATTCACAACGAGCAAAAGGTAGAGCGGATGTTCATTGTTTCCTAGTAAGATAACAACGTTGCTATCAAAATTTTGATGAGTGCTTTGCTTTCAAGCCTTTGTGACACCTTTTCTTTTCCACTGCATCTGTATCAACAGATACACAAAAATCAACCAGAAATGACTGCTCTTAATGTCAATTGCAAAGCTTCAAAACAACCAAATACTTGCCATTTAGAGACTAGTACTTGATTTTCCAGAGCAAGGAGGAATGTGAGCGATCAACTGCATAGATCAGATCCGAAGAGATGCACCCCGACAACTGATGAGCAATTAACCTCGACTTCAACAATGACAGTAACCGAGCATGTCGTGCCTGTTTCCGTGTCAATGCTTGAACATAAGCATTTAGTCCTAGCCATTCAACTTCTCCATCTTCTAACTGCAATCTTGGACGTGGAAGCAAATCGAGCTGAATAGAAGACATCCTATTCTTTATGAGCACATCCATGTACCTACCATACGATAGCATGAATGATTCCAGTAGAAATATGTTTAGCAAACATCTAAAAATTATATTACATAGGTTTTCAGAACTAAGCGCAGCCACGTTAACCAGGTATGAGACTGACCTTAGAGATCTTAGAATGATGTTCAAAAGAAATTTTCTGCTGAATTTGCACATATATGACAAATGGCATATGTAGCAATGGAACTTCATGGCACATAAAAGAAATGCTTGAAAAATGTTTAATCTGACAACTGCAGCAGTATTGATATTCAAATCAAAGAAGATCGGATGGCATTTGGGCCTTAAATAGTCACACAGCTTTGCCTTCAAATGATGTCCAGGTTTTCCTTTCCAGCAAACAGTTAGGGTTGAATTTAAGTGGTTATTCAAATACCTGCGCCATAAACAAAACAAGTTATACATGGGAAGCAAAAGCATTTAAATCAAATGAAAATGACTGGACAATTTATTGGCTCCAGGAAAGGGAAAAGAGAAGTGTTGCATGATTATGAATTTATGATCTCATAACTAAAGCCCCAAGTAATTTTCAAAGGTTCATTTTTGTTTTTTGGAATTCAGCAAACAGTTCAAACGTTTATTCAAAGGAGGTGAAAACCATAGTAAGAAATGGTGGGAACCCAGCATAATTTACAAAAACAGAAAACTAAGAACGAAATCCATATCAAACGGGGCCAGCCTTTTGTGGATCATTTATAACATCGATGCAAATGAAAACGATAGTAGATAGCACCATTTACACCTAACTTTGTGTAGTCTGCCTGAATTTCGAGAGACTGACAGTTGATGAGCAAACCACTCCATCGAAGAAATGAAACACCATCTTTACCAACATAGACTCTTTTGGAGACGAATCCTGATGTATTTCCTACATCAAAGTTCAGACCAAACTTTCTTTCATTCATGTAGCAATTATATTCCCGGAATCCTCTCTGAAGTCTGAATAAGAAATTTTCTGCCAGATGCTTCGAGGTCGATATGAAAAGGAAATCATCAATAAATCTAAGCAGCAAATAACTAGGATTTGTTATCATTTCATCCTCCTTGCTACTCAGGGAAATAGAAGGGTCAAGACAATTTTGTCTCACAGATGGATTGTCAGCCTTAGATTCATTAACTCTCCCAAGAAATGGAAAAATCACCTTCCTCTCGAGATCTCCGAAGTATAACGAGCAGAGCAAAGATGATAAAACACTTCCTTGAGGAATACCTGTTCTTTGTAAGTAAAACTTTTTATCAAATTGCATAACATTTCGCTTCACGTGCTCACGTAGGGTATAAAAGAGCTTTTCCTTGTTTAAAAAGCTTCTCAGATCCTACAAGATTTAGCTAACAATTAGAAAAGGTACACATCATAAGAAGAGAAGAATCTTGATAAAGAAATATATATAAATTTATTGAGAACAGGAAGTTCCAATGTCCTATTGTTCCATAATCATATTTGATGCATAATTCTCTTATTTTACCAAGTAATGTTTTTACATTCCCATGGATGGGAAAATGTGCCAACTTAAGTGCAAAACATATCAATGCACATATCATCAAAGGTTCAGTCTCTTGCTCAAGAATGCTGATGCAACAAATTAACATTTCAACTAATGTGCTATATTGAGTCTCAAATTTTAAAAATAAGTCAATACGTTGATGTTATTGCATATACATTTGATGCATTGCTAGAATTGACTTCACCACCCTTAGAAGCTTAAACAGCCGTAACTTTTTAATTTTTATCCTGTGTGTAAACAGGAACCACTTATTATTATGTGCATGGATGGCCTTAAGCAGTTGGATTTAGGATTTTAAAAAGATTATAACAGTAACAATAAAAATTTGCAACAGAAATCACATCAAAGCTATTATAATGTTTTTTGTGGTTATAATGGTAAGAACCCACAAAAGTCACCCTTGGCAAGAATACAGTGAATAAAATGATTTAAAAATTTGATGGAAAGAAGAAAGTCAGATCATAACAATCTGTATTTTAAGACAAAGGGATTGACTGGCTCTTAACCCCAGCTAATCTTTGCCACTTAAAATGTTCATGAAGGACAAGTAGCAATGCAATTTCAATACATCAGCTATAAACTATAAATAAAATAAAACTATAAAGTTTGCATTGAGACCAGAGTGTAGAAAGCACCTGATTAACAAGGACGCTATGCAAGGAATGAAACTGTGGAGGAGAAAATCTTGGGCTCATATTTGGATCAACCAACATTACATTCTCATGAACCCACAAAGTCTTCTTCGTGCATAAAACGTGATGGTATTGTTTAAGATGATACTCATCTTTCACAATAATGTTTTTCATCACATCAAGCAGCTTATCTTGATCAATAGAATCAAATGCATTTGATACATCAGAAACAACAAGGAATAAGTCAGGCATGGAAGCCTTAGCCTTCTCCAGTCCAAGTAAAAGTATGCGCAACTTTTTATAGACATCATTGTAATCAAATACCGACGATCCCAAAAGCTCTGGTTCTTTCAACTTAATACCTTTCAGAACAGCGTGGGTATCTCTAAGAACATTGTTCACAGACTTGTAGTAATCAAACTTGATTGGCTTTTTCTTTCCATGCACTACACAAGATTGACCATCTTTGAAATAGAACTCTTCTGTTGGCATTCTTGAATATGCCTTGAGATTTGCCAGAATCCTTACTCCATTTTCTTTTGGGCAAAGCCTAAGTTTTGAGAAACCAAATGATCTATTTGCAAGAATATTTCTGACAGCTGAGTCATTCAAGTTACAATAACCTTTATCCTTAAAGCTAGTGGTAGCGCCCTTTGTTAACTTCTCCCATATTGACTTCCGGAAAAAATAAACATCTTGTTTCCCAAATTCAGTTTCAGTAACGTAGAAGTGTGCTTGGATCAATGGTACAATTAAGTGTGAAAATAACCAATAAATCCAACTTTCCGTAAGATTGCGTTTCATCATGTATGCTGCTTCCTTTGACATGCTGAATCCTTCGAGCAAAACCCTCTGCTCCACAGAGTTTGACACCTTACCATTCTGGCAACATAAAGAATGTTTATCTGATAAAAATGGAAACCATGAGGTTTTCAATTTATGCATAGCTTGCTTCAGGGAAAAGTTCTCAAATCTTCGTAATTTTATAAACTTGGAAATATTTCTCCTCAATATTCTCCAATTAGAACAGGTTCCCAGCATATCTGCAGGAACTATACTCCGACAAACCGCCCATATGAATGAGACCACCTGATTTTTAGGGCAATAGAACTTTGCAGCAAATTGAGGATCGATTGCTTCTAGATAATTCTTGCTATGTTTGACATCAGAACCACGGGTGCCTTCACCAATGTCTCTATTCAACTCACTTCCATGACACTGAAAGATTTAGATATCTTTAAAAGCAAAAAGAATTTAACTCACTGAAAAGCTTCAGATGATACAGTAACACAATGTAAAACTATTGTAACTTTACACTTAGGCTTGACAAACTTTAAAGTAGGAAAAGGTAGCATTGATTATAATCAAACACAAGCCACATTCGGTACTTTCGTAGTTGCAGTTGCAGTGTTAACAAATTGTAAATGACAAACGATGATGTTTCTCATCAAATCTATAGATACATCAACACCAATGTACCTTATGATGCTTCCCTCAAGTAGTACTAACCTCAAAGATGGAGCCTGAATTTCCAATGGATATTTGGTCTACCGATGGGGCACCACAGTGCTTATCCAATAATCTAACATACTGACAATTATGGCTTCTACGAATCAGAACTTTGAGCAATTTGGTAAGTGAATGATATCTGGAACCAAAATCTTATTTCAGAAAAGCACATCTGGAATCAAAAGCATGAAATCAGAAAGTAAACAAAAGTGAAACTGGGATTATATGGGGGAGTTCCATTGAAAAACCCTAAACCCTGATAGTGAAAGTCAAGCCACAGGTTGAGTCTGTTTTTGCACATCCATCCTCAAATGTCAAACTCGTTATAGAGAAATTTCATTAAAAGTATTAAAAAAAATAATAATAATAAAGCCCTGATAATCGTGCAACTATCATTAGTTTTTTTCACATTCATCTCCACTTCAGAATCCTTGCCAAGCACATGTCAATATCCTGGAAAATATGAGTTCTCCAACCTCTTGCATTCAAATAACCTTTGATCCCAGATAAGATATCTGGCTGATTAAGTCTTGCTAGACTCAGGATCAAAGAAGGACCAACAACTCCACTTACAGGCATTTTGATCCAAATGGACAGGTGCCGTCGTTGCAGATGAGTAATGAGGAAGGCGCGTTTCCATTTGCATCATATGAACCAAAGATATATCTAGCAAGACTATCTGAACCAGCAAAGTTTGGCTTCAAGGAACGAAGTATATCTGATGTTATAAAAGAAGAACATATAATTTCAAGGCCTAGACAGTAGCTGTTAAATGTTAACAAGGAATATCGTTAATGTTTTCCAGTAATAATACACGAGGAAGAGGACCTTTATAGAACAAAATAAAAGCACGAGACAAGAACTTGATAGTTTGATTGGCCACCAATGAATCATAAACCAAATAAAGATTAAACTGGCTACTTTTTAAAAAATAAACAATCATTTCAATGGGGGTCGGTCATCTCAATTGTAAAATGGTTTGTATCATGAAAATTTCTGCAATTACATGCGAGTAAATTTTAGGTTGTGGAGTCAAAACTCCGTTGTAGATTTCAAAAAGCTCATAAGCTAATATGTATAATGTAGATATATAAGAACCACCAAATGAAAAAATTGTTAAAAATAATGAACCAGGTAGTAAATATATATAGGATAAAAGAACCTAAAAATAGGATACTTCCTTTCAGAGGAATTGCTGAAGAACAATCCAGGTTGTAAAACATGGATTTCCTGTTGATGTAAACCTCTTCGATATTCTTTCGAGCTTGCTACAATAAAGAACCAAGGAACTGTATAATGAATAAATTAATGGATAAATATAAGAGTGAAAAATTAAGTGAGAAAATGTGAACTACAAAGAGGAATTGCATGAGTTTACAGAGCTATATCCTTCAATTTGCTATGAGCATGCACTGTATTTGCTAATTCTAGTTAACAATTGGTTCCATATTACCAATTTTTTTAGCTGGATGCAAATTATTTCGTACTCAGTGCTAATTCTGGTTGCAGTTTTAAATGAGAACGGACAAACTCCAGAGCACTAGTTTAAATTTTTTTTGTTAAAACAGACCACTTTGTCAGTGTCATTTAGCCAAATAAACTTCACCATTATCATTTAGAAAGATAAGCAAGTTATGCATCATATATTTGCCAAAGAAACACTACATTCCTTTGCATGTGTTGCATCGTTCTGTTGTCAAAATAGTTAAAAAGGGAATATTGACCGGTTAACTTTAAAAGGGTATCAACCCTAAGTTGAGAAAATGAGAGAGAAAAGAGTCCTGAAGAATTTCTCTATCGATGATCTCAAAAAGGAATAAAGCTTGCATTATATGAGCAGATAATACAGACCCTATACGTGGCAGAAAGACAGGGACATGCCATAATGTTAAGAATGAGAAATAGAAATAGAATTGGGATCGAAAGTATGATCTTCATTCATGTTTACCACGTTTAAATAGGATACAAACTATCAACTAATACCTAAAAATAGAAAAAATATATATCTAACTAAATCTGGTAAATAAATAAAATATACGGTTAATCAAATCTATACTAACAACTCCCTAAATATGTGAGATATATTCTAACTAATTATCACCGCAAAATATCCTCTTAATACATAACCAACATATTAACACGTGAGAGGTAAAAGGCAGAGGCAATTACAACACAACAGTAAAAACACAGCACGGTAAAAATAATGCATTATTAAAGGAGAGGTCATACATCACATGAAAAATCAAAAAGTTAATGCCTTTTCAATATAACATCCACAACCCTCAAATCAAAAAACATTTTGGTCAGTTTAATGTAATCTCATAAAATTGAATTTACCTTGTGGGAATGGCATGAGTGTGCACTAAACTGATTTGGAGGCTTCTCATGTAAGGTATTCTTATCAGAATATGTTGACGTGCAAGGGGTCAACCCCCAACTATTGCCAGGATCTAATAGTCTACGCTTTCTTTCCCGTTGCCATCTAAATGGCCTTGAACGCTTTCCGAGTTCTGTAACAGACGTGCTCGACTTTTCTGATTTCCTATCTGAATTATTTTCAAGAGTAGGAGTAGGAATACTGATCGATTGACTAATTATGTTCAATGAACCCAATTGGAACTGTTTGTCCTCTTGATCCCAGCATGATGATTGGCAATGACTACTTTTGCACCCAGAAAAATATTCGGTGTGAAAGGGAGGACAAGTATCAATGAAGGAACCACAAGGTTGATCACCATCTCTTTTCCTCTTCTGCAGTCCTGAAATAAATTTGAACACCATTATCACAACATTCTCGTAATCTTCTAAGTTATAGGTTAAAAATTACCTATAAAGGGAGCAACCCACTCGGCTTTCCAGAATGCGAAAATAATACGGACAAGATAAAAAATCACACTTGAAGGTGTGAATTCATTGACAAGAGCAGTGTGACAGTGGTTCAATCTTAGAGTTATTATAATTAAATTGGTCATCTTTAAATTTGAGAATAATTTGGATGATCCTCTTTTGCATCTTTTTTTGTTTGTACAACCAAATTTTCAGCGCAGACAAATAAATGTAAGGTAANAATTGAGAATAATTTGGATGAACCTCTTTTGCATCTGTTTTTGTTCGTACAACCAAATTTTCAGCGCAGACAAATAAATGTAAGGTAACATTGGATATCAACGTAAAATGTCATTTGAAGAACTGGACGAACGTGAATGAAAATGACATTCATTTAAGAACTCAAAGATAGAATAACTACATGTCCTACTTACCATGTTTACCAAATAAATTACTTTGATTTGGGGAAACAGCTGAATATTCTGACAACTTAATGCATAAATTATTGATGGGAAGACCTGCCACCTGATAATGCGTCTTCTTTGGTTGGGGCAAGAATATTGAAGTATGCATTAGCAGATAGACCATCATATCATCCCTAACCTACCAATTTAAATTGACACTCGAGCATTAGTGAATAACAAGGAACAATTTTATTAGTTTAAGACGTTGATGAAAAATTCAGAACGACAGCATACCCGGCTTAAGAGAAGATCCCAGGCCGGACAAGTTAAAAGAGCAACAACTGGACTTGACCGGGTGAACTGTTAAACATGATTGGTTAATCTTGAAATAGAAAAAAAAGGACAAAGTGTGAATACCAAATAAAAATGTAGTGTGCACTTCACCTTCTGCCAGATAAAAAATCTATCCAACCTTTAGTATAACTGAAGACATGTTTAGTTCTTAGTCCTAAGAAATAAATGATACCCTTAATCCAATCTTAATCTATAAATAGAACAATAATTTTAGTCTTGAAGTATCCCTGCAAAAAAGGCTTTAAAATTTTTCACATCTTACTCATAATCACTTTACTTTTTTTTTCGTCATTAGCACCACCAATTAACGCCTTTCAGTGAGTTCTACTAAAACTTTGAAAGAACACAATAAAAAGATAAAAACACTAAACGTGTCAAACCTATATATGTGACACAAATGACACCAGACTTCGTTCGGCCAAGAGAACGATGGGTACCACTGCGAGTGAGAGGGAACAATACAGAGGATATTTCCTACTAACATGCGATAACTCTCAACCTTATCATCTTTACTCGAGACCTCGACACAACATATATATACACACACATATACATCTAGAGAGAGAGAGGACAAGACACTGAAAGATTAAACACCACAGCAATTGTGATCCTTTTAGAGAGAGGAATCATGAATTCTTACCTTATCAAAACCACTGCAAATTAAATTGCTATCAACCCGTTGTGTACTGATTATGATTTCTATAGTCCTCACCACAATCTGTCGAACATAAGTAAAATTTAATCACATACAACAGAAAAGAATTGGCCACGGATTCACATACTAATGGAGAAATGACTCAGAGCACTCTCATATCCATAAATATGCTGCNATATAGAATAGCATAACTCTATATCCCAACTAATGAGAAATGACTCAGAGCACTCTCATATCCATAAATATGCTGCAGTTCCATATTTCAAAGCTGCAATAGTAATTAAAGGAAGTTATATTTCGAACAGAACACGTCGCAAAAATAAAGTCCAGTTTTAAAAACATCGTATCGCGAAAATCGCATAATAACCACTTCTCCTTTCCATTTTCAGTAGCTACTATTGAAGAATGTCTGCACCATTAGCACTTGCATAAGTTCTTCCTAAAAAAACGTACATGAAAAATCTCAAACCAAGAGTGAAAATGGAAAAATACCACGAACCTCATGCAGAGACCAGTGCGATTCATTTGAAAAATCAGAGCGCGGAGACGCCTTCTCAGAGACAACAACGTAACACTGAGTCAGAAGGTCTCGATAAGCGCGAGGATCACCTGGTCTGAGGAGGAAACCCTCCGGCGCAGAACCGCTGCAGTGCAGACATCGCCGCCTCTCGCAGCGGCAATCGGCCGGTGGAAGTAACGACGTGATGGTTTCAGCAAGCGTGCGTGCGCGGTGGCGGAAGAGCCGCCATAGAACCTCTGGAACTCGACGCTTCTTCCGCATTGAGATCTTAAGAAAATGGCGGGGAAGATGAAGAGTTGCAGAGAAAGATTTTGCAACTGTGGAGGATCAGCAGCAGAGTAGACACCGCAGTTCGCCGCGGTACCTGTGCTAAAATACAAATATTTGACTGACTTGAATGTCAAATATTTTTTTAGTTATTTGTATTATTTTTTAAGTTAAATTATATCTAAATATATCAATTTTAAATTATTTGTAAAAATATTTTGAAACTTTTTTAGTCGTCCGATCTAGTTATGGACTCTTTCTTGTCTTGCAGTTTCCTACGATTGTCAGTCATGTGGTTTGAGAATCTTGAATCAATAATCAAGTCATTCTTATAATCGATATGTTCTCCCACCATCATCATGAGTGTTAGTTCTGTCTTCTTCTAAGTCACACAGTACCTCTTCATTCCATTCATCCTTCATTGTTTTTTTAGAGAGTTTGCATTGCTTAGATCAGCAATCCTTAGATTTGTCAATGTTCTGTCTGCCATTATAGTAAATGCCTTAAAAAAAATTTCCCTTAAGAACTTTTGTTGTCATTTTTCTGAGCTTTCTAGGGTTTGCAGTTTCTGGATGACTTTGTCTTTTATCAGCATTTTTGTATCTATTTTTGGTGGATGACTTATTGTTGCTCCGACTTTCACTTGTATAGAACACTTCTTTTTCACCTTTTAGCGTGATGCCTCCCATTTACTTAATCCTTGGGTAACTAACAAAATTTCAAACTCTGATGGTTGAGTAGACCTCCTTGTACAACAATAAT
The DNA here is from genome assembly GCF_002806865.2 of Cucurbita pepo subsp. pepo. Classification (NCBI taxonomy): domain Eukaryota; kingdom Viridiplantae; phylum Streptophyta; class Magnoliopsida; order Cucurbitales; family Cucurbitaceae; genus Cucurbita; species Cucurbita pepo. The sequence goes on from NC_036640.1 coordinate 5,506,379, forward strand.
AAAACTTATGTATTATGGTCCCAATACGTAGATGATGATCCTCTTCATTCGAATTTGTCCGATGACAAACTTCCAATCTAATTCAGTAATCTCTCGTTAGATTAATTTGACCTTGTGGAAGTACTAAACAATCATCATGTCACATTGTGAAATTGATAACCATCTCGTTCTCCATAAGTTGTATCATCATGTCGTTATTTTTTTAGAAAAGCGTCACTCATGCTTATTTTGATGTCTTGTCATCCCAAATATGCTCCAACATCTCGTCCTCGATGGTAGTTTTCTATCAATTTTAAATTATTTGTAAAAATATTTTGAAACTTTTTGAGTTGGTCCTATCCGGGTTATGGACTCTTTCTTGTCTTGCAGTTTCCTATGATCGTCAGTCACGTGGTTTGAGAATCTTGAATCAATGATCAAGATATGTTCTCCCACCATCATCATGAGTGCTAGCTCTGTCTTCCTCTAAGTCACACAGTACCTCTTCATTCCATTCATCATTTATTGTTTTTTTTAGATCAGCAATCCTTAGACTTGTCACGGTTCTTTCTGCAATTATAGTAAATGCCTTCAAAAAATTTCCCTTAAGAACTTTTGTTGTCATTTTTCCGAGCTCTCGAGGGTTTGCAGTTTCTGGATGGCTTTGTCTTTTATCAGCATTTTTGTATCTATTTTTTGTGGATGACTTATTGTTGCTCCGACTTTCACTTGTATAGAACACTTCTTTTTCACCTTTTAGCGTGATGCCTCCCATTTACTTAATCGTTGCTTGTTGGGTAACTAACAAATTTTCAAACTCTGATGGTTGAGTAGACCTCCTTGTACAACAATAATAAAACTTATGTATTATGGTCCCAATACGTAGATGATGATCCTCTTCATTCGAATTTGTCCGATGACAAACTTCGAATCTAGTTCAGTAATCTCTCGTTCTCCATAAGTTGTATCATCATATCGTTATTTTTTTAGAAAAGCGTCACTCATGCTTATTTTGATGTCTTGTCACCCCAAATATGCTCCAACATCTCGTCCTCGATGGTAGTTTTCAAGACAAACATTACTTTGCTTGTTTTGATTATCCATTTGCATACAATGTCATTAGCATCCTTGTCTATAAGCGTAATTTCACTTCCACCAACAACTTTCCAAAAGCCTTGTCCTTGTAGATAGAACACCATCCATGTTGCACACGTGTTGCAGTTGTTAACGTTGAGTTTCTTGATTCCGACAACATGGAGATCACCCATCGTGTTGAGAGTACTTTAGTAATGCCAAACAAGCTAGTTTTCAACACAGGGTCATGGACTACTCACAACGCAAAGAAACTATCTCACTAATAACCTCAATAGATCAAACAACCTATATCAACTTTGCTCGAATACCAAATCGTTGAGCACAGCTCTTTAATGTAAACACTCACATCTTTATCAGAAGCAATCAATAACATATTACAAAACAGTATATAGAAACTACTATACTTTACTTAAGATTGTGGGACGAAAAACTTGGTGGGTATGGGAGATATAGTGTAAAACACGCCTTTATGATCTTCTAGATTTTATTTATTCCTACCCGACCGAGATATTTTTATTTCTAAAATATATATAAAAAAATTCTAAATACCTAAATATTTATTCTTAAAATATCCGGACAAGGTTTAAATTAGGGCTTGGGTAGATCCTAAATATTTTCCTATCAACCCTGTTTTAATTTTAAGAATGGACAATAATGTAAATAAACCGGTGATCTACCAACTTTAATTATAAAAAAAAGGTAA
>NC_036640.1:5508597-5515018 GCF_002806865.2 Cucurbita pepo subsp. pepo
AAAAAAAAAAAAAAAAAAAAAAAAAAAAAAAAAAAAAAAAAAAAAAAAAAAAATCATAAACTTATAAACTTCTAAAAAGTCTCCGAGGGAAATTATGAGTACTGGTTTTTCAAAAATATATATATTTTTTACTTTTAGTAATAATTAAAAAAAAATAGCTTAAATTTTAAAGAGTATTATTAATATTTTTTCAAATTTTTATTAAAAATAAAAATACCTTAATTTTAAAATTTTAAAAGTATTATTAATATCATTTATCTTTAAAAAAATTATAATTTTAAAAAAGTTTAGAGGTATTTTTGAATTTTTTTAAAAAAATGTTTAAAGGTATTTTTAATTAAAAAAAATTAAAGATATTAATTAAACTTTTTAAAATTTGATGTCATCTCTTAATCCATTTCAAAAGTTTTAAGAGTTTTTTTTAAACAAAAAATGAAGGTATTTTAAAAAATTTAAAGACATTATTAAAATTAAAAATTAAAAAGTATTTTTTTTTAGATAAAGTATTATTTTTATTAATTAGTTAAAATAAAAAATAATAAAAAATTTGCCAGTAGACCCCGCCTACCCGCTTACTACCCGTCTTCCACATCCATTTGCATCAAATCCATTCTGCAAACTTCCAGACAGACCTTTTTCTCTCTCATCTCTTTCTCTCTCCTCCAATTTCTATTTGATAGGCCCCAAATTCCCCGCTCATCAACCCTAGAACTACTCAATTTCCTCGAATTTTCCCGGTGACTCTGGAAATCCTTCGTTTCTGTGAACGATGTTGCAGTTCTTCTTCACGGTGGCTTTCTCTGCAGTACCTTTGACTCTCTACGTTCCGCCTCTCCGGAGCTTCAATCTCTTCGTCGAGACCATGGAGGAGATACTTCGCGAGTCCAGAACGTATACCAATCGGGTTTATCCGCGGGCTCGGCATGTTTGGTTTAGGGTTTTGGATTGTGTTCTTTGCAGCACCAGGTAGATGATTGTTTTTCTTTTTCTAGGTTTCAAAGTTCACGACTCCGATCTCTCTGTATATACCCTTCCTTCGATTCTCTCTTTTGTTTGATAAGATTTGGATGAGTGTGGTTGTGGTGCTGATGATACTGTTCTTGCGGGATTCTGTTGTTAATTGCTGAATGTAACATGTAAGAGGAGGATATGTTTCGAGTTAATTTTCAGGAAAATAAAGAGCTGATGTTCACGCTAATATGTGTACTCTGATGTTCTGTTTCTCTCCTTCCATTCGATTCTCTTTTGTTTTGCTCTGAGTTATGCTTATGGATATTTAATTCAGAATCTGGGGGGCGGAATTGCTTCAACCTTCTCCCTTATGACTTCTGATATCTGCTTTAGCTAGTAATTTGATGTTTGTTTGTTGCTTCCCCCCCAATTCAAGCGAACTTAATTGATTGCAAGGCCAAAATGGCAGCCCTAGATTCATATATTCATTGTATTTGAGAGGGTTTGTGAACCGAGCATTCCTTACAAGTTTGATTCATATAAACTTATTCGTTGTATTTGAGAGGGTTGTTGTGAGATTATACAGGAGAGCAAAGCCTTCTTTACAAGTGGAAACTGTCCTTAGCAGACGTATTCTAAAACCTTGAAAGGAGTCTAGAAAGGAAAGTTCAATGAGGACAATATTTGTTAGCCGTGAATTTGGGTGGCTACAAATAGTATCAGAGTCAGTCACTAGGCGGTGTGCCAGCAAGGATGCTGAGTCCTCAAGAAAGGTGAATTGTGAGATCCCACGTTGGTTGGAGGGAAAATGAGCGGTGTGCCAGCGAGAACGTTAAGCCCTCAAGGGGTAGATTGTGAGATCTCACGTCGGTTGGAGAAGGGAACGAAACATTTCTTATAAGGATGTGGAAACCTTCGGTTGGAGAAGGGAACGAAACATTTCTTATAAGGATGTGGAAACCTTCGGTTGGAGAGGGGAACGAAGCATTCCTTATAATGGTATGGACACCTCTCCCTAGCAGACGTGTTTTTGTTTTAAAATCTTGAGGGGAAGTCTGAAAAGCCCAAAGAGGACAATATTCGCTAGCGGTGGACTTGGAACATCTTTTTCAATTGGGTGTGATTTCGTTTCATTGAAGATTGTAGGCATCTGGATTATAGGGTTATTAGATGCTTTGGGAATGAAAGATTGTGGTGCCTATTTCACAGCAACAGCGAAAATGATTCCTTCCTATGAAGTTGATTGGGAATACCATCAAAGATTGTTGTGTTTCTTTTACATTTTCTGTTCACTAATCCCCAGGAGGTTTCATCCACTTTAAGGTTATAACTGTAAGACAAATTATTGAGGGTATCTTCCTACAAGCCTTTATTACTGAGATCTTTGTTCACTAACAACTTTCACTCTTAGTTTATTTTCAAATGATTCTATACATTAGGTCTTTACAACAAAAAGGCCGCCTTTTTTCAGTTCTAACAATTTGGTTCGGCAGGGTGAAAGGTCAAACCATCAACCTTTGGCATGGTAATTAGTGACTTATCCATACTCAGATTGGCCGGTAGAACATAGACTTACGGGGAATTATTCCATACAAATTCATGTAGGTAAGACAGAATTGCTTGTTTTTTGTCTGTTGTGGGAGCCCTCTGAAGAATAATTCTGTGCAAATATGTTTCATCTGAAAATGGGAATGGGAATCTGAGTAATTTTAGATGCATGGTTGTGTTTGTGAATCTCTTTAGCTGCTGCAAAGGAAGTAGCAATGCATTACTGCATCAAAAGAAACAGCCTCCCCTGACATGTTTCACAAATAGCATATTATATGACCATAGAGAGAGAGAGTTTTTGAAGTAGAACTGGATATGCTCAATGTTGAGATGATTTCTTGTTTGCTACCAAACATTGGCTGCTTGCTTGTTTATCCATAATCTTATAACCTTGAAAAACTAGGTGGTATGGCCATACTTATTTGGATTCAGTGTATTTTTGTTTGTACTTTATTCCAGTTGCAGTGTACTAAGCTGATTGGAGTTTTGCAGGAATGCATCCAAGGTTAGATTTCATGTGGGTCCCTATAGTTCTAAGATTTTCAACTTAGTCCCTATATTTTGGCTTCACTTTCGATTAAATCCCACTAAATTGTCCAAATACTAAACTTTATTGTGAAATGTATTTGTTAATATAGCTGTAAACTGGAGGATTCATTGAAGTTTTGACTAAATCATAAAAATCATGTTGAAACTTTCAAAATCTTGACTAAATTGAAATTAAACATAAATTATAAAGAGACAATTGAAATTTTTTTATAATTATAGGGACCAAATTGATATTATACCGAACCATACCTATCAAATCGTAATTTAAGCAAATAAAAATCCAAAAAGAAAGTGACAGACGAAGTAATGGTTCTATATCAAGTCAAACAAAATATATATATATATATTTTTTTTTTGTTATAATCATAATAATAATAATAAACAATTTGTCTTTTTTTTTTTTTAAGATAATATTAATAATTTATGTTTAGGAGTTGTATCAATTAAAATCTCGAATTCTAATAATTATATGAATTTAAATGTTAGACTTGCATAAATTAATTAATTTAGACTTTTATTAGATTTTTATTTTGGAACTGTTGATGAATAACATATGTATAAAACTTCTTTAAATACAAATATTAATATAAATTAGAGAGAAAAAAAAAGAGATAATCTAATGGAAAATAGCGATTTTTTTAATTAAATTATTGCATTTTTTTTCATATATTCTCTCTATTTTTCTTAGACACGCACATTAAAGTTGATAGTTTAAAATGATACAATTGTGAATTAGGAGGCTTATTCATATGGATTTTTTTTTTTTTAACGATAATATTAATAATTTATGTTTAGGAGTTGTATCAATTAAAATCTCGAATTCTAATAATTATATGAATTTAAATGTTAGACTTGCATAAATTAATTAATTTAGACTTTTATTAGATTTTTATTTTGGAACTGTTGATGAATAACATATGTATAAAACTTCTTTAAATACAAATATTAATATAAATTAGAGAGAAAAAAAAAGAGATAATCTAATGGAAAATAGCGATTTTTTTAATTAAATTATTGCATTTTTTTTCATATATTCTCTCTATTTTTCTTAGACACGCACATTAAAGTTGATAGTTTAAAATGATACAATTGTGAATTAGGAGGCTTATTCATATGGTTAGGTTGAATNTTTAAAATGATACAATTGTGAATTAGGAGGCTTATTCATATGGAGGCTTATTCATATGGTTAGGTTGAATGATACTGTGACCTATATGAGTCACAACCTCATGTATTTATAGATGTGTACAACGAAGATTACATTGTAAGTCATAGATTTGGTAACAAACCAGTAAATCACTAGATTGTCTTGTACAAATATGATCTATCCTACGTTTAACACCCCTCAATCTGGACGATGTACTACTAAGTTCAGATTGCGCCTAAAATTGCTAAAAGAAGGAGCTGGCAGTGGTTTTGTCATGATATCGGCGAGCTGATCCTTGGAAGATATGAGTCGCACATCAAGTCGACGAGTCGATACTCGTTCACGAACGAAGTGATAATCAACCTCAACATGCTTCGTCCATTGATGAAAGATTGGATTGACGGACAGATAGGTGGCACCAATGTTGTCACACCACAAGCTAGGCGCTCGCGCTTGTGAGATCCCGAGCTCACGCAAGAGAACTTAGATCCAGATTAATTCGGCAGTGGCATCAGCAACCGCCTTATATTCGGCCTCCGTACTAGAATGAGAAACTGTCGATTGTTTCCTTGAACTCTAAGATATAAGATTGCCACTAAAGAAGATCGCATAGCCTCTCGTGCTTCGACGATCATCAGGATTCCCGGCCCAATCAGCATCCGAAAAGGCACTCAGCAAATCAGTGCTGGACTTTGTAAGACACAAACCCATATCAATAGTGTCATGTAGATAACGGAGAATTCGTTTGACTGCCGCCCAATGTATAGAAGTCGGGGAGAACATGAACTGACACACTCTGTTGACACAGAAGGATATATTAGGACGTGTCAGAGACAAATATTGGAGAGCACCAATGACACTTCGATAGCGAGTAGTATCCTCAGGCGAGAGCTTTTCACCACCATCCAATAACAACCTCTCACTAGGAAGCATAGGTGTGGGCACACCTTTGGAAGTGAGCATATTGATTCTGGACAATAAATCTTTAATGTATTTATGTTGTGTCAGAATAAGTCTATTGGAAGTATGGCGGACCTCAATCCCAAGAAAATAACTCAAAATGCCAAGATCCTTGACGGTAAAATCATCCTGAAGTTGTGTAAGAAGTTTCTCAGTAGCCATAGAAGATGAGCCGATGATAATAATGTCATCAACATAGATGAGGATATACATCTGAATGCCCGTCTTATTAAAAATGAAAAGAGAGACATCAGTCTTTGAAGGTGTAAAATCTAGCTGTAATAGTTTGGAGCTAAGGCGAGAAAACCAGGCACGCGGAGCTTGTTTAAGGCCCTAAAGCGACTTATTGAGCTTGTAGAGATAACCAGGATGTTGAGAATCCACAAATCCAGGGGGCTGCTTCATATAAACATCTTCATTAAGAAAGCCATGAAGAAAAGCATTTTGAATATCAATCTGTCGAATAGCCCAACCACGAGAAATAGCAAGAGATAATAAGAGCCGAATGGTAGTGGGCTTAACAACTGGACTAAAAGTATCATCATAATCAACGTCATACTGCTGTTTAAACCCTTTAGCAACCAGACGTGCTTTGTAACGATCAATAGAGCCATCTGGCTTTTGCTTGAGTTTGAAAACCCATTTGCAATCAATAACGTTAAGACCAGCACGAGGAGGAACTAAGTGCCATGTCTTATTTTTGAGAAGTGCCTGAAATTCATCTTCCATTGCCTGACGCCAGAGCAGATGCTCCATAGCAATAATATGTGAAGTAGGCTTAGAGGCAGAAGACCGAACTACAAAATATGTTATTGTTCCATTTGTACGCACCTTGAGTTTCTTGATATTGTGTTTCAATCGAGTACCATACGGATGAGCAGTAGGTGTAGGATCCACATTTGAGGGGACAGTCGTATCAGCCGTTGCGAGGGGAGCAACCGTATTGGGTTTTATGTCCTAAAACTCATAGTTGGTAAACAAAAACATATTTTATAAAGTTATTATTGATGTTTATTCAATAAAGATCGTTATTGAATAAAGTGAATTTTACGATCATTAATCTAAATCCAATAAACTAAGAATACTCTGGCTATAGTATGATTACTTGAACTATATGTAGAGACATAAGAGTGAATCAAGTTTAAGTATATAGTCAAAATGATCTATAGTACATGGATAAGGCTGAGTACCTTATCCTGGGGACACTATGGATACGGCCCACTTTTGTATATGATATAAACAATGTGATCACTAAATTGTACATGT
>NC_036640.1:5515910-5520083 GCF_002806865.2 Cucurbita pepo subsp. pepo
CTAGAAAGACACATTCCTTTGATCGAAAAGAGAGATTTTGTTTGTTAAAGGACAAAGATGAGGCCAACAAGCACACCAAAAAACTTTTAATAAGGAGTAATTTGGTGGGGGTATGAAAAAGACGCTCTAAGGGGCATTTGTTATCGATGACATGAGTAAGAAGACGATTGATGAGATATGTGGCTGTAAGAAACGCGTCGTCCCAAAATTTAATAGGTACATCAGCATGAGCTAGAAGGGCTAGGCCAGTTTCAACAATATGACGGTGCTTGCGTTCAGCAGACCCATTTTGTTGATGCGTGTGAGGGCACGAAACACGGTGAGCAATTCCAAGGGAATGAAAGAATGTGTTATGAATTTTCTAATATTCTCCACCCCAATCAGATTGGACACACTTGATTTTAGTATTTAAGAGGCGCTCAACATGAGCTTGGAATTGCAAAAATATACGAGGAGCTTCTGTACGATAATGCATCAAATAGATCCACGAAAATTTAATGAAGCTAATATAATATTTAAAACCCCCAACAAATGGAGGTGCAAGACCCCAAACATCCGAAAAAAATCAGTTCCGAAGGTGACGAAGACCTATGAGAAGAACTAGTATATGGTAATTGATGACTTTTTGTTGACTGACACGCATTACAAACTGACAAAGGTGACTCACTAGTACACGAAATATTATTGAGACGCAAAATTGATTTTATTACTTCAGATGAAGGATGTCCAAGACGTGCATGCCATTGGGCGTGAGTAGTAGATCTGCTCCCATCTAGATTCACACTTCCCATCTAGAAGACTTTTCCTCGACCGTCGATCCTTAATAGAAAAATGCCAAGGATGGAATTCAAGAAGTCATTATCACGAGAAAATTTATGAACGGAAAGAAGATGTTTGGAAATTTCATGCATATGCAAAATATTACTCAATGCAAGAGAACGAGTAACAATATTAATTAGAGAATGACCAGTATGCAAAATACGCAAACCTGCTCCATTGCTGACTTGAACTTGTTCACCTCCATGATAGCGTTCACGCACAGCGAGACGATCCAGGTCACTGGTGATATGATCAATGGCGCCTATGTCGCTGTACCAATTTGAATCAATCTTGTAAGAGGAAGTAGCCGCCAGTGCCGTAGAAGGAGCAGAAGGAGGTTCATCTTGATAGGACTCATTCATCCTATGCCAGCAGCGAACAGCAGGATGCCCCACTTTGCCGCAGATCTGGCAGGAAGGACGAGCATAAGGGCCACGACGATCACCAGCAGGATGAGAGGGCGCATAACCTTGAGCACGACCAGGACCACGATCCCTACGCCCACGATTCTTCTGCTGACCACCACGACCAGCATAATTGGCAGAAGATCCAGGATTTAACTGAAGTTCAGCCTGGTGTTGTACTTGGCGAGCTTCAAATGTCATTAGATGTGCAAACACATCATCAAGCGTGAGGGCTTCACTCTTGGTAGTCATTGAGGTGGCGAAGGGATCATAGTTAGGGCCAAGTCCAGCGAGAAGATACGCGATCACATCATCATCCTGTAAGGCAGAGCCGGCGGCGGCCAACCCTTTGATCTTGTGTAAATAATTTGTAGCACACTGATTGCGTTTCTTGGACGTGGCGAGCTCAACACGGGTCCGAACAGTGCGAGCACGAGTTGACGACGAAAACATTCGCTGCAGGGTATCCCACGCCTCCTTGGACGTAGTAGCGGCAACCACATCGTTAAGAATCTCCTCAGACATGGAGGAGAGAAGGCCACTAAGGACTTGTTGATCCTGATCATACCACTGATTATAGGCCGGATTAAAGACCAAGTCAGCACCAACAGCAGTTGAGGAAGGGACCATCTTGGCAGGTGCGGCAACGGTGCCATCGAGGTAGCCCATAAGCTTCATACTCCGTAGGTAGGGGAGGAGCTGGGCGCGCCATATGATGAAGTTGTTTTTGGTGAGACGGATTGTGACAACATGGTGAAGAGGGATTGGGCCAAAGGTCGACGCCATGGTAGTTGAGGAGGTGTTGGAGATGGTGGATGAGGAGGAGGAAAAAGACATGGTAGACATTGTTAAAGAATAAACCTTGGCTCTGATATTGAATGACACTGTGCCTGTATGGGTCACAATCTCAGTATTTATAGATGTGGCTCTGATAGTATGTTAGGTTGAATGAGATTGTGACCTATCTGGGTCACAACCTCGTATTTATAGAGNAGTATGTTAGGTTGAATGACATTGTGACCTATCTGGGTCACAATCTCGTATTTATAGAGGTGTATAATGAAGATTACATTGTAAATCATAGATTTGGTAACAAACCAGTAAATCATAGATTTGGTAACAAATTATGATCTCTTANACCAGTAAATCATAGATTTGATAACAAACCAAGTAAATCATAGGTAACCAACCAAGTAAATCATAGATTTGGTAAATCATAGATTTGTTAACAAATTATGATCTCTTACATTTAAATCTAGGCATAGTTAATTAAAATAAAATAAAAGAATTAGTTGCATATTTTTAATAAACCATAAAATTAGTTTATTATAACTAAAAAAAAATCTGATAGCATCTATAATTTTGAAAAAAAAATCCCATTTTGAATTTTTTTTCTTTATTAAAAAAATAAAATTGAGATGAATATTAAATTTTGTGGCTAATTTTAAAAAAAAAAATTAAGATTAATTGATTTATCTTTAAATTTTATGTCTAATAAATTATTATAAGATAAACCATAAAGAAATTTGAATGGATGAATTGACTATTAAACACAAAATTAAAAAAAAAAATTACGACTAAATAGATATAAACCTAAAAATTAGACTAAATATTTAACTTTTATTTAAATATATTTATCTTTATTTTTTGTTTTCTTTTTTATCATGAATAATTAAAGAAAAGAAAAGGCAAATAAAACAAAAACGGTTTCCCAGGATCATGGAAACGGAGAGAACCGATCAAATTGAAACCTAATTTCAGCACCACGAATCAGGAAGTTTGTTCTAAATATAGCTCTGAAATTCAAGATCAAAGCACCATAGAAACTTACCTGCCTCCGAAAATCTCTGCAGTTTCCACCTATAAATCGAATCGATTCCATCTCATTTCATCAGGCAGCAATTTCCAAAGCGAAGGCGTTTTTCGGTGATCCTTCTCGTCGAGTTCTTCACCGGATAACGCCGCAAAAATCCAAAACCGAAAACAAAAAAAAAACCTAATAAATCGCAATGGAGATGAAGAAGATCGCCTGCGCCGTCCTCTTCGCTGCCGCAACCGTCAGCGCCGTCGTGGCTCACGACGAGGCGTTGGCTCCAGCACCTGGACCAAGCAGCGGTGCCGCTGCCGGCCTTCCAGCAATCGGCTCTGTCATTGGCGCTTCGTTGCTCTCTGTCGCGGCCTACTACCTGCAATGAGGCAAGGAATGGAGTGAGATGTAATTTGAGAGATCGGTTGGTGCGGTGTTGGTATTTATATTGGGAAGAATTTTCGTTTATGAGTGGTTTTATTGTTGAATAATAATATATATATATATATATCCTTAATAAACACTTAGCTGTCTCACCATTTTCATAATTCATTTGCTAATCACTTCATAGCCTAATCTATTACTATCTCAAATTGGATGATCCCAATCTTAAAATTTTTGGGATGGAAAAAATTATTTTTTTTAAGAAAATTAATAATGTTCAACTTAATTATTTATTTTTATTTTCCTTGAAAATGTTCTTAATAGCGTTATGGCTTTGCTTATTATCATTTTTCTCCGTTTGGTCATAATTGCACTTTTTCAATTCGTTTTTGTGTTGCCTATGGTCAAACAATGTATGCTCGAGCCTCTAAATCGGATAGAAGAAAGTTTTTGAAGATATGAAATTGATGGTATATGTGAAAAAGTAACAATGGGAAAAACTTTACTCATAATAAATATTTGATAATTTATTTCCTATTTACTTTATTGGTTACATTTACTTTAGAGTCTCATTTGGAAAAACTTCTCAATTACTTCAAATCGAAATACTTTAGAATGTCAAATCGAAATACTCATAATAAAACGTATGCTTGAGTCTCTTTGAATCCCATTGAAGAGTAATAACACCAATTTCAATCCCTCAAATTTGCTTGAGTCTCTTTTAAAACGTGGTCAGATGAGTAATAACATCGCTTGAAT
>NC_036640.1:5520118-5526341 GCF_002806865.2 Cucurbita pepo subsp. pepo
AAAAAAAAAATTACGACTAAATAGATATAAACCTAAAAATTAGACTAAATATTTAACTTTTATTTAAATATATTTATCTTTATTTTTTGTTTTCTTTTTTATCATGAATAATTAAAGAAAAGAAAAGGCAAATAAAACAAAAACGGTTTCCCAGGATCATGGAAACGGAGAGAACCGATCAAATTGAAACCTAATTTCAGCACCACGAATCAGGAAGTTTGTTCTAAATATAGCTCTGAAATTCAAGATCAAAGCACCATAGAAACTTACCTGCCTCCGAAAATCTCTGCAGTTTCCACCTATAAATCGAATCGATTCCATCTCATTTCATCAGGCAGCAATTTCCAAAGCGAAGGCGTTTTTCGGTGATCCTTCTCGTCGAGTTCTTCACCGGATAACGCCGCAAAAATCCAAAACCGAAAACAAAAAAAAAACCTAATAAATCGCAATGGAGATGAAGAAGATCGCCTGCGCCGTCCTCTTCGCTGCCGCAACCGTCAGCGCCGTCGTGGCTCACGACGAGGCGTTGGCTCCAGCACCTGGACCAAGCAGCGGTGCCGCTGCCGGCCTTCCAGCAATCGGCTCTGTCATTGGCGCTTCGTTGCTCTCTGTCGCGGCCTACTACCTGCAATGAGGCAAGGAATGGAGTGAGATGTAATTTGAGAGATCGGTTGGTGCGGTGTTGGTATTTATATTGGGAAGAATTTTCGTTTATGAGTGGTTTTATTGTTGAATAATAATATATATATATATATATCCTTAATAAACACTTAGCTGTCTCACCATTTTCATAATTCATTTGCTAATCACTTCATAGCCTAATCTATTACTATCTCAAATTGGATGATCCCAATCTTAAAATTTTTGGGATGGAAAAAATTATTTTTTTTAAGAAAATTAATAATGTTCAACTTAATTATTTATTTTTATTTTCCTTGAAAATGTTCTTAATAGCGTTATGGCTTTGCTTATTATCATTTTTCTCCGTTTGGTCATAATTGCACTTTTTCAATTCGTTTTTGTGTTGCCTATGGTCAAACAATGTATGCTCGAGCCTCTAAATCGGATAGAAGAAAGTTTTTGAAGATATGAAATTGATGGTATATGTGAAAAAGTAACAATGGGAAAAACTTTACTCATAATAAATATTTGATAATTTATTTCCTATTTACTTTATTGGTTACATTTACTTTAGAGTCTCATTTGGAAAAACTTCTCAATTACTTCAAATCGAAATACTTTAGAATGTCAAATCGAAATACTCATAATAAAACGTATGCTTGAGTCTCTTTGAATCCCATTGAAGAGTAATAACACCAATTTCAATCCCTCAAATTTGCTTGAGTCTCTTTTAAAACGTGGTCAGATGAGTAATAACATCGCTTGAATGCCGCACAATCGCAAGTGCTGCCATGGAGTATTAAATCCAAACTTCATCACTAGTTTGTTAAAAGATTATTTAAAAAAATTGAAGAAAGCAAAATCAAACAAACTTGTAAAATAGGATTTTTTTAAAAAAAGGACCCTTAAGTTGATGGTTGAGAACTGAGATGCCATTCCCACTTCCATAGGGAACAGAGACTTCAAAAAAAACAAACAAACAAACATAAGAGACAGAGCCATCTCTGCCTTTTAATATTCCCACACACAACTAACAAATCATTTCAGTTTAAATCAATCTCCCAGCACAACCACTCCCCCCACTGTGTCTGAACCATGGTGGCTGTGGCTGTGGCTGTGGCTGTGGCTTCATCCAAAATCAACATCTAACACAGAATTCTACCTTTTAATGGATCAATCTACAAACTAACACCAAATGTCATCACGCATGCAGCATCCCTAAAAACCCCTCCAACTTCTGCCCCTATAAAACACAACACAAAACCCACTTCTGAAAACACAGAAGCAGCAGTTAAGCTTGGTTGGGTGTTTGTACCTAAATTTGCTCTTCAATGGCGGTTTCCATGAGACTCCCTCATTATTATGCTACTGCTGCTGTTTTGGCCCTTGCAATGCTGTGCTTCGAGATGAAGAAGGTCCATGGCATCGAGGCTGAGATATCTCCAATGCCTGCCATGGCTGCCGGCTCTGCATCTCCTTCTACTGTTGCCTATGCCTTCAATTCTGTATTCCCTCTGCTCTGTACTTTTGGTTTTCAAGCCTTCTTCTTGTCCTAAAACAATGGGTTTGTAGGCTGTTTTGTGTTTGTTCTATCTGTATAGAAAAGAAAACAACCTAATTTGCTTTCTTCTCACCAAATAAGGCCATGCATTCATCCCATCTATATCATGATACTCATAATCAATGCAAACACATGCTATATTATACAGGTACAAAGGCATGCTGATATACAAACTAGGCAAATTTATTCATTTTCTTTTCATGTAACACTATTTTTCTTTTCCTTTTTTCACATCAGTATTAAAAATTACAAAATATCATAATATCAGTTGAACAACAAAAANCAGTCTACTCTTACTCTATTCACAAATTTAATCTAGTAGCTGAATAAGAATTCGGTGGGAGCTCAAAATTGTGAAATCATCTGAACCGCCATCATGAGTTTCCTAGCTATAAACTCACCAATTTCCATTCCCCAATGGAAACAAAAAAAATATTTCTCCTAGAAACTGCTAGAACTTCCCTTGGTCTCTGCTTTCTCAGCTTCCTCCACCATGATGCACGAAGAATCATGAACCACCAAAACAAAAAACAAAACCAAATTTGGGGAGGTCATACTTGATCTGCGTGATTCTCTTTCCGCAAAATAATTTTGAGAACAGTTTCTTGAGGAGATAACAACTCTATCAATCGAGTGGTGGTTCCCCTACTTGTCCGCTGGCTTAGGTTCTGTTCGAACGTAGGTGAGACTTCGAGCACCAGATGAGAGTACAGAATTACCAGAGAGAGAAGCACCATTGTCAGCAGTTGTGGTCTGACTATCTCGCTTCCACTGCATGCTCCTGGCACCAAGTTTTAGTGGGGGACGAGCCCTAAGTCCACCAGGAACGCCCCTCAGGAATGGACCTCTGGTAAATCTAGGAGTAGGAAATGGCGAGCCACGCACAGCACGAGGCCTGGTAACAATTGAAGCACCTTCTAATTGTGAACTATTTTTCCTTACGACCTGCAATGAAAAATCAACCAAACATGCAGCTTTATTCGTTGACGACATTATGCAGCAGATACCTCAACAAACTGTGGGTTCCAATCAATTCATGGTTTTCACATCATGATGAAAAAGTTATGTTAAAATACCATTGAAAGAACAAATCAACCTAACGCAACTACGATTCTTGAACATTTTTCTTTATGAGAAAGCAAACTTTCGTTAAAATCAATGAAAGAAAAAGAAAAAGTGGGCACAAATAACGCCCAAGACTGAAAGGATCCTGTACATTTTTAATGTTTGCCTCTAGATGTCTACTACCATTTCCATTTCAGTCGTTTCAGAAACTTTATTTAACTTTCGCTCTCTGTTTAGTTAGGCATGAAAACACCAGCAAAAATCACTGATTATGTAAAAAGCAACCATATACTTGAATAACAACCCAGTTAAGAAAGAAAATAAAAAAATACCACCGGCCCACAACAGTAGAGGTTGTGAACTGACCAACACAACTACCGAAACTAAGCACATAGGGGGGAGTTCGCGAACGCTTTTTCTTTCTATGGGTGATGATTCATACTACAGAAAAAAAATGTTAGAAATACGACATGTACCTTGAGAATCCTAGACATAAACGAGGTCCCGTCAAGAGACAACGCGTTCTCTGCAGATTCTTTTCTCATGAACTCTACATAAGCGGACCTGCTCCACTCGCATCACTCAATTTGTTAAAAAGCAATGTAACAAAAAGAGGTAGCAGGGGAACAATAAAGAACTGTAATGCCTTACCCTTTGGGTTGCCCAGTGGTTGCATCGGTTACTATGATGACTTTTACAACTTCTCCAAACTTGTTAAAATGCCTAGACAGGGTATCCTTTGTAGCAGCAAAGTGAACCTGTACGTGAAAATTAATGTAAGGTGATGAACAGTCCCCAGTTCTTCACAAAAGCAACATATGAGTGACGTATTACATTGCTAACAAAAATGGTTCGAGCATCAGCATCCTCTACAGGACGAGAGGCAGCAAATTGGCCTGCATAAGGTAACATAGGCAAATTATTAGAATGAAAAACCAACTAAAGAATAATGAAGTACGAGCCCAGAATGNAGAGGACGAGAGGCAGCAAATTGGCCTGCATAAGGTAACATAAGCAAATTATTTAGAATGAAAAACCAACTAAAGAATAATGAAGTACGAGCCCAGAATGATAATGGATAGTCGATAATCAAATACAGGGAAAAGATAGAATGAGAAACTTCATAAATAAAAGAAAAAGAGATAATTGTACAAACTAATTATCATTTAAATTGTAGAGCAAGCAACCAGAAAAGAGAGCCCACCATTAGCAGATACAGGAGGCTTCTGGAACTCTTTTTGAAGGTTTGCTGCAGGCCTTTTCTGTTGGTTAACAATATTAACTGGCTCACCATTCTCCGTAACTTGCACAGCAGATCCGGTACCTTGTAACTCACCCTCCTGCAAAAACTTTTGACCACCAAGTTCAGGAATCTGCCCAGGGTCCTGATAGTGAGGTGGTTTCCAAGTATTAACATTCACAGAGATGTTTACAATGTCACGTGAGGAATTTGTAACTAAGGAAGGTTGATCCTTCTGTTTGTATTGTGTCATGCGTTCATCTTCAGAGTTCTCGACATCCCTGAATGGCACAGTTCGCAAATTGCCTCCCTTTCTCACTCCTGATTCTGCAGTCCAAGAATCATCAAGTACTCTGTGACCCTGAATATTAACATCTTCATTTTCAGATATAGAATCTGATGCTAATCGAGTTTCAGGTTCAAACATGCCCTCATTGGGAGCATATTTCCCACTATAATTGCTTCTCCCGAGATAGGTGGCTGAGTATGGTCGATCCTGTGTACGATTGAGTTCCCCATATTTATCATCCCCTACAGTTACTCCATATTCTGCAATTTGGCCACTGGACTCTGTTAAATCCATATCACAAGATTGACGACCAAGTCGGTCAAAAACACTGGAGGATTTAACTCTTATCACATCTTCAGCTGCCTCAGTCACAGCCTTAATAACAGTTGCCATAGGATTTGGCACTTTCGCAACAGATTGAAGCCGCCTGGGACGATTAGTTGTGTCACTATTGGATACAGAAACAACCGAACGAAGACGCTTTGGAAGGGTCTCCTTATCTTCATTAGAGGGCTTCGTGGTGGCCACAGCATCTCGCATTGCAAACTGGAGCAGCCGCCGAGGGGCAGCAATGCTTACCTGAAAGGCTGCCTCCCTCTGTAAAACACAAAACATAATTCATTTCCAATTAGAATAATGCATCAATAAACAATCCAATATTCTGGACCGAGTTATCTTCAATTACTAAAAATATCAAAACTGGGTAGTTTAGTAGAGCATTCAAACTATTGCAGAAAAAAGTCNGCTATTTCCAATTACTAAAAATATCAAAACTGGGGTAGTTTAGTAGAGCATTCAAACTATTGCAGAAAAAAGTCACAAAAACAAATCAAGAATACTTTTTTAGAAAGGGAAACAAATTCATTGATAGTGAAATGGAGGGAGGAAGAAAACTCTCAGAGCACTAAAAGGTGCATTACAAAAAATTCAAAAAACTTTCCAATTGAAACTAAAGTATGGAGTGCCCTTCCAGTGACAAGCATCCATGCCATCTTTCCCACTACTCGTTTGCCTCACACTGTTTGTTTTCTAATATTGAGCAAAATTATAGCATAATATTTCATGTTTCTGGTTTATCCATTCATATGAATTAGACTAAACTACNGAATCCATGCCATCTTGCCCACTACTCGTTTGCCTCACACTGTTTGTTTTCTAATATTGAGCAAAATTATAGCAAAATATTTCATGTTTCTGGTTTATCCATTCATATGAATTAGACTAAACTACAGTTCTGATCATTACTTTCCCAACAAATAATGTCAAAATTGAATATAGTTATGTATTACATCAAAAAGAACCAGAATTTAAACATAGCATATCAACAGGGCAAGAAGAAGAAATTAGAGTTCACACACAGTCAGAAAAACAAAACACGTACATAAGGGTTAATAGGTCTTAGGCACCATAATTGAGGACTTCTTTAAAGTTAAGAAACTTTAAAAAA
>NC_036640.1:5526448-5560460 GCF_002806865.2 Cucurbita pepo subsp. pepo
GGGTAGTTTAGTAGAGCATTCAAACTATTGCAGAAAAAAGTCACAAAAACAAATCAAGAATACTTTTTTAGAAAGGGAAACAAATTCATTGATAGTGAAATGGAGGGAGGAAGAAAACTCTCAGAGCACTAAAAGGTGCATTACAAAAAATTCAAAAAACTTTCCAATTGAAACTAAAGTATGGAGTGCCCTTCCAGTGACAAGCATCCATGCCATCTTTCCCACTACTCGTTTGCCTCACACTGTTTGTTTTCTAATATTGAGCAAAATTATAGCATAATATTTCATGTTTCTGGTTTATCCATTCATATGAATTAGACTAAACTACAGTTCTGATCATTACTTTCCCAACAAATAATGTCAAAATTGAATATAGTTATGTATTACATCAAAAAGAACCAGAATTTAAACATAGCATATCAACAGGGCAAGAAGAAGAAATTAGAGTTCACACACAGTCAGAAAAACAAAACACGTACATAAGGGTTAATAGGTCTTAGGCACCATAATTGAGGACTTCTTTAAAGTTAAGAAACTTCAAAAAATTTAATACATAAAAACATACAGTTTAAAACAAAAATTTGTGGGTTCCTAAAATTGCAAATCTATTACATTGCAAACTGTGAAATAACAAGATATTGTTCAACGAACCATTTGCCCATTGCTTTTCACTAATTCAAGTTTCACGTTTTCAAAAAATAAAAAAAAAATAAATAAATAAATCAAATTTCACATTTTAAAACCCAGTTACCTGCTTCTAGGTAAAAAATCAGAAGAGAAAAGTCAGACCACGAACCTCAGTGCCTTGATGATCATCATCTCGGCTCCTTTTCCTGTGACTGGGAACTTGTTCAGGAGAAGAATGCTTGACACGACTAACTTCAGATCTTGGAGCAACACGGGTTTCATCATTAGCAATTCCTTTCCATTCCCTATTATGCTGTCTGCTAGATAATTGTTCCGACTTCCCTCTTTCTGAATCAGACTCCAGATTGTTAGAATTATTTCTTATATCTGGTTCTTCTACCGGAGACTTTGGTCTGGGCACCTCATTGTCATTGGCAGAAGATTTAGTAGGCGGCTCCACGTATAAATCCAAACATGAAGCCAGATGATCCCACAGCCTGTTGAAATGAAGCTTATAGAACTGTTAAATCAACTAGCTACAAGAATGACTCGACACGAGTTACAACCCAAATTACAAATATGAACAAGAGGAGTGATGAGAATCAAATTACCAAGATACAAAAGAACGGCTCTCATCTGCCAAAAATACATTAAGTTCATTCTGTGCTTCTTCTTTGCGCCTGCCGTTCCTCAACAAGACAATCACGTATTCCTACCCAAAGAACATTCATTACATTTAATACAACTTGATTCTTCAAACAGACGTTCTAAATACCATACTTCTTTACCACATTATGATGTGTATAAAAAAAATGAAACATGGATGCAATTTGAGCAACAGACAAACATGCATATGAAAAATGCACAAGTATAACGTTTAATTAAATTTAAAATGCAGTAAAGAGAGTTATCACAATCTCATGCAGCAATACCTGAGAAAAAATGGATATTCAAAGGCTAAGCGATACCACATCACTTAAAAAAATGCCAACATCTCAAGATAAATTTTCAAGCATTCAGCTTTATAAACTAGTTAATATCTATATGTTATAGAGAGAGAGAGAGAGAGAGAGAGAGAGAGAGAGAGAGAGAGAGAGAGACTTTAAAAAAAACTCAAAGAAAGCCCAGCTACACTAAAAACAAAATGAGACCTAAGGAATAATTACACAAGTCTTTACGAACATAAACTTAGTGTTAATATAATTAAATTTACAAGCCCTTTGGTTAATTGGTTATCAGACATGGTATTAGAGCAAGAGGTCTTGTGTTCAAACCCTTATAATGTCGCTTTCTTCCTAATTACTACTGATCTTCACTTGCTAGGCACTCACAAGTAGGGGGAGTGTTGGAGAGCTGATATCATTAAATTGACCAAAACCCATAAGCTTAAGCTTTTGGGTTGATTGGTAATCTAATAGAGACCCAAAGCGAGGTATGAAATCAAACAAGGGACCACACCTCACCCATATATTGCTCCACTCCACTAAAAATCTTGTCGTTCCTTCCTTTCCAAATTCCCAAAACAATACCACTAAGACATGCTAACCACAACAAACGACCATTGTCATGAAAAGAGGAAGGGAAAGCAACTCCTTGAGCATGGAACTAGAAATTCTTGACCAAACCAACCAGAAGGAGGACTCAAAAAGGTTGCTCTACACCGATCTAGCAAACTGACATGACCACATGAGATGATCTAGATCCTCGGCTACTCGCCTACAAAGAATGCAAGACTAGGGTCTGATCACCTTAGACACGAACCTAAGAACACAATCCAATGTATTAACCCTGCTAACGAGGATCTGCCACACATAAAATTTGGCATTCTTCAAGATTTTGCTCTTCCAACCCATGGAAATTGGAAGAATGAGTTCACATGGAAAGGTAATCTTCAAAAGAATGTAAAGAAAGAATAGCATTGAGATGATAGAAAGGTAAAAAAAAATAGCAAGATTACTAAAACAGTTAATGCTTTCTTAAAGAGGACATCTTCTTCNGTAAAGAAAGAATAGCATTGAGATGATAGAAAGGTAAAAAAAATAGCAAGATTACTAAAACATGGTTAATGCTTACTTAAAGAGGACATCTTCTTATCAAGATGAATGCCTCTAGTGTGGTTTGAAGAAACCCTTAAAGAACAACCGGGGCTCTCCAAGAGCTAATTAGCCCCAACCATGTATAAGTAATAGAGCCATCCTCGGGTGCATAAGGATTANAGCTAATTAGCCCCAACCATGTATAAGTAATAGAGCCATCCTCAAGGATTGACCAAGCTAGACTTGTTTGCCTAAGAAAATTGGACTCAAGCATTCTAAGAATNAAGGATTAACCAAGCTAGACTTGTTTGCCTAAGAAAATTGGACTCAAGCATTCTAAGAATTTAGTCATCTGGTTCATATGAAGGATGGATAAAGATTATAAATGTGCCCCTCAACAAATGTTGTCTTGATTCCTCTGTAGGCATTTTAAATATGTGGAGGATTTCTCAATTCTACCACTAAAACTTCAAAAATTGGTTCTCATGGCTATCGTAGAAGTTATATCAAATCTCACAGTGATCTNGGAGGATTTCCCAATTCTACCACTAAAACTTCAAAAATTGGTTCTCATGGCTGTCATAGAAGTTATATCAAATCTCGCTGTGATCCAAGTGTTATTCAAGTTGCCCCTTTATATGATACACTGATACTGATGGATCTTGAATTATGAATTAACTATTTTGGCCAAGCCAAGGGAGTTTCAAGAGAAATATGACTTTCCCCACAGCTAACAACAGTTGATAAAGCAAACCCCAAACAGAAATAACCGAACAATAACAAAATACCCATTCCTTCGGCCCCAAAGAATCATGTCCTAGTCACTCCTATGATTAAACAATTATATTACCCGCCTTTACATCACTTGTGGTCCCCTCCATGCGAAGCTTAAGAGTTGAAACCTTGACTCTTTAACNTTAACTATTTTGGCCAAGCCAAGGGAGTTTCAAGAGAAATATGGCTTTCCCCACAGCTAACAACAGTTAATAAAGCAAACCCCAAACAGAAATAACCAAACAATAACAAAATACCCATTCCTTAGGCCCCAAAGAATCATGTCCTAGTCACTCCTATGATGAAACAATTGTATTACCCGCCTTTACATCACTTGTGGTCCCCTCCATGCGAAGCTTAAGAGTTGAAACCTTGAATCTTTAATAGCTTCCTTGTACAAACCAAAAAATTATCAAATCTAACTAGACCTCATAGATGTTTGTTGGACTTCTTTTTCTTCTTCAAATTTTCAGTATCTATGGACCCTCTCAAGATGTCCATCTCAAGATTTTTTTTTTTTTTTTTTTTTTTGGAGGGAATTGGACAATCTTGGGCGCCTTTGTTATGGCTGCAACCTTTCTCTTAAAGGTTCAATTTCTCTTCTGCTAATTTTCTTCTTCTCAGGCTTTAAATATTTATGGCCCCTCTCCAGATGTCTATATCCAGGTTTCAATTTTAGGAAATTGGAAAATCTTGGGTGCCTCTGTTATGGCTAATTGAGTAGTTGAGAAGGANAGTAGTCGAGAAGGAAGATGCTTCAATACCTTTTAATGAAGCTGGGAGAAATTCACTGCGAAAAGCATGAAGCTCTTTGACGAGGTTGTTGACAACCTCCNTCAATACCTTTTAATGAAGCTGGGAGAAATTCACTGCGAAAAGAATGAAGCTCTTTGACGAGGTTGTTGACAACCTCTCCTTCATTGATGTCCCTCCCTCATAACAGAGCCAAGTTAACTTGATCCAAGATGGACTGATTGGTCCCTCATTGATAGATTTTAGTCTCCCATGATTGGTTACTCTTAAATCTCCGAAGAATTAAAACACCTTGAAATGCCTACCTCCAACCGCTAAATGACCCTTCAAGAAATCTTCTGGTATCAAACGGGATCCTGCCCTTTTTAAATTCATAAATATGAGGCTCAAGCACAGCAATTTCCCAGAGACTTACAAAAGTTGGTGGAACACTGCTCTAATCTTGAAGGTTGGCTAAGGTATGGTCTGATTTGCAAATTTAAAAAAACGAAAAGCTTGCTGAAAAGATGGAACCTTCAGAAAAGCTGAAATTCTTGATGATCCCAAAGCTCTAGACCACTTGCAAAACTTTTCCCTGCTTGAAGCAAACGGTCTTCTCAAATTAATCTCGAATCCCAACTCAATGATCTATTTTGGAAAGAGATTTGTTTGGACATGAAGATACAATCCACACAGCTCGCAGGAGACATGTCGAGAAGAGAAGAATATTATAACACTAGCTCTTTCCACACATATTGAAAAGGCGTTTCTTGCTTTATCCAAGATCCATACTCAAATAACAGGTGGCAAAATTTATATCAAACAGTTTGGGTCGGCTCTCAACCTTAGAGACACCCAAGGATTGCTTTAGATCGAGGCTAAATTTCGAGTAGACAAAATTATTTAAGCTATTTCACATTTGGGAAGTAAGAAAGCTCAAAAACCTGATGGATTCACCACTACTAAATCCTTTTAGAACTCTTGAAACACCCTCAAGGAAGATATTATGAGTATTCCAATATCTTTTTTTCAGAATGATATTCTCAATAAATCCCTCAAAGAAATCTAATGCAAAGATTACAAAACATTTTCGTCCAATTAGCTCAATCTCAATTTCTTGCCTCTACAAATATATAAGAACCCGCGAATCCTACATTTCCATTTCTTCAACCAAACAAATTCCTCAACGACCAGTCAAGAAGAAGAAAATGGCCTCCACATGAATAACCTAAAAGAATTTCTAAAACTCCCAGGCAGACTCGTCACAAAACCGACAATGACATTGCTTCGCAAAAACCAGGCACATGAATGTTAAAAGGCCAGGGTAGTCCGTACCACGAGAGTGTCGTCAGTATAATCGCCCATGAATTCCTTCATCTTCAGCTTTATCCTCTCTCTGAGCTTCGCCATTCCCTCGCCACTGAAATCAACCTTGAACGTCCGATCATCGACACGATCCTCACTACCCATCTCGGATGCGTTCTATCACCAAGCTTCACAATCGAGAACACCGAACGCTTAATTTTAATAACACTAACACCGGAGTTCAATTGATATTCAAACCCTCAAATATTAAACTCCCGAATTGCAACTTCCATGAACCCTAGCCGGTTCCACCGATCCTGTGAAAACTGGACAGAGAAAACCGATTAACAAGGAAGCCGCTGGAAATTAAACGCAGAAACGCAACGGAGAGAGGATTTCATCAGAGAACATGGCTGAGGGAGAGAGATTTGAGATGAACAGAACAAAAATGGAAAAATGAAAAAAAATAGAAAAATAGAAAAATAGAAAAATAGAAAAATGGAAAAACGGAAAAATGAAAGGGCTTAGCCAATGGAAACTCTTGGGCCCTGTCTTTTGCGAAATTACTCTAAATGGGCCGATCGATTTGGGCCATGATTTTGGAATTCCAAATTTTTAAATATTTAATTAATCCTAACATATTTAAATTTTTAAATAATTAATTAATATATCTAATCAAATTTCAAATTTTAATTTTGTGTCAAGAATAACGAATAAGATTATTACACGTAATAATAAAAGTTTTAAAATATTATAACCACTATATTCAAAATTTGGGAGATTACATTAATTAATTTAACGGAAAAAATTAAAACACATTTTATTAGTCTCCCTTCAAAAATTTTAAGTTACTCGTCTTTTATTTTAAATTATAGATTTTTACTTGTAATATATTATTAAAAATTTAAATGTAATTACGAGTTTTAAAAGTTTGTGACGATTTAAATAAATGTGTAATTAAACAAAGTTTATCGTAGATATTTCTACTTTACCGTTAATTTTTTTTTACGAAAGGTAACAAAAATAAAGCAATAAAATGTTGTATATAAGACAAATAATAAGCATTTTTTAACTCACTAGTACAACTTATTCAACAATTTAAATATTTTATTTAAAAAATTATTTTTAATGTATGAAACTCGTCGTAGTCATTTTACCGATATTTTTATTTACATATTCACAAAAATTAAGACCTCTACATTTTAAAATTTTCAATCAAAACGTTTAACATAGAAATTTGTATTTTATCATAATTTTCAAAAAGTAAATAATTACGGATCAAACTATAACAATTACAACAAATAAAATTTGCTTCGTTCATTTATTTTTATAATAAATAATCGATAATCAAATTATAGCACGAGTAAAATATTTTTTTTGGTCGAGAATTTTTAGTATAGTTTCAGTAAACTTTAAAATTCACATTTTTACTATTGAGTGGAATTATTTTGAAAATATATATATTTTTAAAATAATTTATAGAATAAATGAAATATTATGAAAAAAAAAAAGGATGAAAATTATAAAGATGATAATTGGTTTAAGCTAAGAATAATTTCAGTAAAATTATAAATAATTTTGTTCGTGGAATTTGGACTTATAAGTGGCAAGACAAAAGAAGGGAAAAGAAAATAAAAGGTCAACGTTTGACTTGGTCAAGGACAAAATTGCCAACTAGGTGGACAGTAGTGGGCCCACCAGCAGCCAGCGTGGATATTAAATTAATTAGAAATAAATAATTGGGGTTCCGTATCAAATCTCGACGCCTTCCTTGATGCTTCACCCTAATGGACGACAGCTTATTCCCACTAATTAATGTCATAATTTTCTTAATATTATTTTCATTTATAAATATTCAAATTTGTTGCAGAAATTAACGATTTAATTTATTTATCTTTCTCATAATAAGTTAATATTAAAATATTTGTAAATAATAATAAAATAAAAAAACAGAAAGAACACAAGTCAAATTTGTTTAGTCCATATATTTTAAAATTTTAATTTTATGTTCGGTAAATTTCTTAATTTTTAATTTATGTCTAATAAATTTATTTTAAATTTTTTTAATATCAAATGTGACCGGTCAACTCATATTAATTAAATTAAAAAATTTAATTATTATTTATTTTCTTAGGGTTTAGGGAGAAAGAAAGATGGAGACATTTTAGGCGTGTAGACTTTTTTCGGAGCAAAGGGAGACGCGTATAATACGCACGTGTATTTCACGTGCCAATATGAAAAAAAAAAAAAAAAAAGGCGTTGCTAATGTTGTTTGGTTGCTGCTTGCTTGGTGAATGGTGACAGAGCTAAATGACGAAAATACCCTTTCCTAAAAAAGCGCTACCCAGAGAAATGTTCCCCTGCTCTGCAGTCAGATAGGGCGGCTTCAAAAGCCTCCGTTTCCCTTTTTTTTTAAATATTATATTAAATTCAATGAAATTAAAAATTAATGTAATTGTATATTTAAAATAATATTTTTCTCTCTCTCCATCATCACCTCCACCTGGCTCCGCGTGTACGTCGTGCATTTACCAATTTACCCTTGAATTTTATTCAAATTATAAATGTATTTTTTTTAATAAATTAATATTCTTACTAATTAAAACTTAATTGAACGTTTAATACATTTCCATCTAAATAACAAAAAAATTAAGTTATTTCTACATAATAGTATTTTAACCTTATTCATTTATTTTCATATAATTAATTTTGAAATTTATATATTAAAATTTTCGCCAGAATAAAATATATTATATTTGTTTAGTAATTTTAACTATTTAATATTTTTTAATTAATTATTTTATTCTCAAATTTGACATCGTTAAAGAAATGATATGAAAATAACATGCAAAGGTCTCGAAGAAAGTCATTTTTTATTATATATAATTGAATAATTTATTTTGTAATTATAGACTGAACACCTTAGAAACTTGTATGCATGTATGCAGTTAAATGTTATTGAGTTTTTTAATTACTAAAAAAAGTATTTATCTATCGAACATGTTACATTAATAATTAAAATATCATAAAATTCAAATATTAAATATTTACGAATCATAATACATCACTAATATCGATTATAAACGTTAAGTACTCGTAATATTTTAAAAAGTAAGATAAGGTTGCGTTGTAACCCGACTTAACTAAAATAATGCAACCTATACATCGAACTGTTATCTTTGATCTTCTAAAAATTAAATTAACCTTCATGGTTTGTATCGGGTAGTCTGAGTTTATTGGGTTATCAAGTTACGTGATATTATCCTTATCATTGACCGACATTCGTTCGGATTTACTATTTTTTTAAAATCCTTATATGTAATTATATACTAAACTAAACAAAATAATATGACCTATAAATTATAAATAGATGTCAACTAGAATATAATTTATTAAATAATATGTCATTATCATATTAAAAAAGTTTGCGACGAATAAAGAAGGAAAATAAAAATGCAGTAGACGAACTACCTATTGACTTTGACGCAGCCAATGAGCATCAAAAGGCGGTTATAAAAATAATCATGTGGCTTTGGAAGCGGACTCAGGGAAATAAAAATAGAAAGGACCACAGGCAATAGTTTTTTCTTTTTTTTTAACGAAGGCCTGCAACGTCAGAGCTAATCCAGGACCACCAGAGGGATTGGAAGGTAAATAGATAAATGCGAGGAGGGTATTTATGTCAATGAGGGAAAAAAGGAGAAATTGTTTGATGCGCGTGTGTATGAGGCCCATATTCTATCTCAAATCGCGGCCCCTTTTCCATCCCTTCATATTACCGCTCCTCGCTTCCTCCTCCTTCGACAAATCCTCAAAATCCATCCAACAATTGTTCTTCTTAATTCTTTGTTGTTGTTGTTTTTCTTGTGTAAATCTTACGGAGAGTCAGATCGGAGACATGGCTCAGAGGACGGAGAAGGAGGAGACGGAGTTGAAGGTACCGGAGACTATCACGTTGTGCGTCAACAACTGCGGATTCACCGGTAATCCGACCACCAATAACATGTGCCAGAAGTGCTTTAACGCCACCACGGCCACGACGGCTACGGCGTCGTCGTCGTCTTCGAATACTGGAATATCGGTGCCTCGGAAGTTGTCCGGTGAGAAAAGTTCGAGATCTAGATCTCGATCGCCTGTGCTAATGGATTCCGTTCGCGACAGTAGCAGGAATATGTCCGTGGATCGGTTCAAATCTGAGGAATCTGCCAAGCGTCAGGTGAATCGATGCTCCGGATGCAGAAAGAGAGTCGGATTGACCGGTTTTCGATGCCGATGTGGGGAGCTGTTTTGCGCTGAACACCGGTACTCCGATCGTCATGACTGCAGCTTCGATTACAAAGCCGCTGGTCGCGACGCGATTGCAAGGGAAAATCCAGTCGTTAAAGCGCCGAAGATCGTTAGAGTCTGATTTGTATAAAATATCAAAAAAGACAAAAGATAGAACAATCATATTTGATCTGATAATGTCAAATTTAAGATCGTGGACTCGAAAGAGAAAAATGAAATTTCTACGGAAACGAAGGTTATAAATCCTGCAGTTTCTCTCTTGGATATCACAGATCTATGAGAGGGAGCGAGGAATTAGTCGTCGAATATCACGATCATCGTGTTTGATTGATAAATATGAATTATCTCGTTTATTTTTAATTTTTCGATTTATATTTCTGCTTCAATCCATACTTCTTCTTCCTTCACCTTTCTGGTTTCTGGAAAATGAAAATCAGAAAATCACTTGTAGGTCTCTTCAATATTCAATCGATTCTCGTGTTCTTCTCTTCCGTTTCCTCTATCTTCGAATCGTTCATATGGCAGATTTCGTAAATTCGATCGAAATTTCTGAGCCGGTGGACTTTTCAGTTGTTTGCTCGATAATTTTCCTGGTTGGGAATTGGGAAATGCAAAAACCATGTGCTCGGCTCGGCAATAACATCTCTCGAGAACTGAAAGAGATACGAGATGGTTAAAACACGAGAACGGCACGCGAGATATCGTGATTATGATTGGCAATCAGAAGGACTAATCAAAAGGTGCCACGTGTCTGTTTTAGACAGATGTACAGTGCAGTTTGTGGTACTGATGGGTGAAACAAATTTTATTTTAGAGCGGTGAGATGGATGACACGTGTACGAAGGAGGATGAAAAGGAGGATCGGACGGCTACGATGTGGTGGAGGGTACGTGGTGGCGCGTGGACAGTCTGGCAGCATTTTAAGTAGGTGGGGAGAGGGATGTGCGAAATGAATAAAAGCTGTCAACAAATACAAATTTGTCTACCTCCTTATTATTCCTCTCTCTCCCTCATTTTTTAATAATAAATATATTAATTATAAATTTATTTTCTCAACTGTTAAATGTACTAAAAAATAAATTATGAATATTAAAAAAAGTACTCTTTTTAACTTTTTACTTCTTCTATATTTTTAATTATCAATACATTTATTAATTTTGAAAAATATAATATGTTAGGAAAATGTAGTTGTAATTATAATTACTTTTTCAAATATTTTTATTATTAAGGGACTTAACAAAATTAAAAATTGAGAAATTAAATACCATAAATACAAAAATTTCAATATTTAAATTACAATTTTACTGAAATTGTAAAAGTAAAATTTTTTATTTATCCAAACGGAGATTTTAATATCTAACCTTAAAAAAAAGAAATAAAAAAGAAAATTAAAGTGAAACGTGGGCCCAAATAGTGCCACCTGTACTCTCTATAGGGACCATAATAAAATGAAGAGGCATGGGCTGCCATATTTCTATATTTAATATTATTAAAAATATTTCAATACATATTTAACCGATTTAAATATCATTTAAATTTTAAATATGTATTTTAATTAATGCATATAATTTATTTAATTATTTCAGTTTGAATGTATCAATACAATAAATAAATTTTCTAGGTTGATTTTAACTTTCAAATTAAATAATTTTTTTTTAATTTATCTAATAATTTAAATACTTTATGTTTTTTACCTATTACAATGGCGGGAATCTTATGAATCTACAAATTACAAACTCAAATGATACAAAATTAATTAATCAATTTTGACGGAAGAATGACTAAGTCATTGATCATCTAGTAAACAATTTACTTATAATTCAATCATTAATCAAGTCTCTCTCGGGGCAATGAGAGAATGAGACTCTATTGTTCAAGTTCTAAAATCAACATTTAAAAGAACTACTCATTTATTTACCCTTACACGGAAATGAGTGAATTTAATCTCGTGAATTGTGTTTCTAAATTCCTATTTGGTCAAATTTAAAAAATAGTAAACTTATTAAACTACTATAAAACTAGTTATCACTCATGCAAATCAAAAGACAAATTCTCATATAACTCACTTCGGAATAAAATTGAGTTGCATATGATTATGTTGTAAAATATTAATAATTTCAATTAATAAATTTATAGATAAATTAAATATTTGGTGCTATAATTTTATATCAACCGAATTGTATAGAATATTTATACTCACATTTTTTTCATATTAACATTTTGGATCAAATCATTTGTAATAAATTAGAAGTGGGTCGTATAAATAATGTTATTATTTTTAAAGACTTAATATTCCTAAATCAAAATCAGTGGGCCCACAATTTTGTTATTATTTTCCTTAAAAAAATATTTTTTTTCATATTTCCAAAAAGTATGAACAAAAAGTGACCTAATTTTGAGGACTTCGCCCTTTTTCAACTTTAAACATAATATATAATTGTATTTTTATAACTAAGTTTTGAAGTCTGTGTTCATACTTTTTTTTTTTTTTTTTTTTTTTTTTTTTTTTTTTTTTTTTTTTTTTTTTTTTTTTTTTNAACTATGAGTATAATAATAATAATAATAATTGAAATATATAATTTGTTGTTGAAAATATTGAGGAAAAAAAGGATAATTTTATAAACAAAATTGGTGCGTAATAAATATAAAGCAAATGGCACTTATGAACTTATTAATTTGTTTATAATTTATTGTTAATAATATTATCTGTTGAAAGTGGAGTGTGACACCAAAGCCAACAGAATCAATTTCTTTCTAATCTGCCGACTAACCTTTTACTTTTCTTCTCCATCTTTTGGCTGCAACATAATTGGATTTTGCTGATCTAAATTCCCTGAAATAAATAAATAAATAAAAATGGATAGAATTTTGGTCAAAACAATTAAATCCTTCATGCTATGGAGCCAAAAGAGTAATCTAGAATTATGCTACAAAAATTCAAAAAGAATATACTCCTCTCTTTCTATATATATATATATATATAAAAAGACAGATTGAGAGTATTATTCATCATCGAGGTCTATCTTGTTTGATACGCCATCTTAATTTCAGTGGTTTAATAAAAATTTATAAAAATATACAAATTTCGAATTTGAAACTTTAAAAGGAGAATTATATTAAAAAATATCTGATTTTATTTTGTTAATATCAATAATATAATATATTATAAATTATATGATATTGTAACCTAATAAGATCATAATACCAATTTAATTTATATGTTTGTGTCTATTTAGTATCTAAAGTTTCAGAAGTATCTAATAAATTCCTAGACTTCAATGGTATGTCTACATGTTTCTAAACTTTTAAATTGTTTATAAATCATTATAAATTATAATTTTGTGTATGATAAATCTCTAAAAAAAATTTAGTATTTACTCAACCTAAAAGATTCAAATTTAGTGACTTCATTACCCACAAAACAATTTCATGTATAATAAATCAATTTTTTTAAAAAAATAAATATATAAAAACATACTAGACATAAAAAAATATATATAAAATTGAAACTTCAAAAATATAATTTCTCAATAATATAAAAAAAAAGATATATACATAATATATTAGTTAGAAGTCCTCTTAAAACTTATTAGATATAGAATTGAAAGTTTGCGAATAAGCACATTTCTTATACCTTCATCGCGAATAAGCACATTTCTTATACCTTCATCCATATCAAAGCTTCGAGACCTCCCCTGATTTCAATTTTAATTACATTCCATATTATATGATGGGTATAAATTAAAATGACAGCCCTTTCACTTGGAACATTAATGTTGTATAAAAAAAACAATTAATTATGAGAAACTGATTACTATTTACTTTTTAGACTCAAGAAACTATTTTTAATTTTTTTTTTTTTTTGTTTTTGTAGGGAAGAAAAAAGTAGAGAGTCAAATCAATCCCTATCTTGCTACAGATTCTTAATCCCAAAAAGTCTCCTGCTTTCCCTGTTTGTCACGGTCATAGAAAGGCACTCATGCAGACCACCCTATATTACATATGATTCCATACAAATAAATTAAAATGAATATACAAAAACGTATATATCCTATTTTGGTTTAAAGGTTTGTTCCATTTTGGCCTCTTTTAATCCCTAAATTAAAAAAAATAACCATGTAGTCCATTGACTATCATAATACCTATTTTCATCTCTACACTTTCACCAAAAAAAAAGTTTAAAAGGTATTTAGGATATTCCCACTCGTCCATAATCAAAAAAAGAGATGAGATTACTGTATGTGGCAGTCTCATCTTATAATCACGTATTTACGTAAAATTCCAAAACACCAATGATATGCTTCAAATAAATTAACTGTTAATTTAACAAATCTTGATAAATAAATTAAAATATTAAAAATATTGGTTAGATAATTATTTAAATTTTTATAGTTTTTTTTTTCTATCTAAAGAATTAGATTAAAAAAAAATGGTAATTTTTAAAACTAAATAATTATCTAATCCAAACAAGTTTAATAATCTTTAAAATATATAAATAAGTAAAAAAAAAAAAAAAAAACCATCCTTAAAATTAATTGAATTACTAAAAAAAAAACTTTTGTGGTTGAAAATATTTATTTAAAAAAATTAAGATTTAAAAGGCATACTTATATTATTAAATTTTCCAAACACGTGTTTTAAACCCATCCAAAAATTCATCCAATTTACATGTTGTCTTTAAAAATATATTATCTACCTAACTAACTAATTAATTAAAAAGTCGGATAAATTCACATTTTTTTAAAATCATATTTTTCTAGGTTGATCTAAATACCATTATTTGATAATCATTTAAAAGCTCCATTGATTTTCTTTTTTGGGTCATTTTCTCTACGATAAATTTCAAATTTTTTTAAAAAATGTTATAATTTATAAACCAAATTAAAATATATATATATATATATATATATATANACAAACCCAGACATTGTAAGCGAAATATTTTTGAAGGTATAAGACCATACTCAAATTTAAACCTAAAAGGGAACTTGGCTAAATAAGAGAGATGACGCTGCTTTATCTAAGTTATATGTTCAGTCACAGTTATTTTTCCAACACTCATCCAGACTGACACCTCTTTTTTTTGGCTTAAAAGTCAGTGGGCTAAAAGGCCAAGGAAAGCAGTGCAGTGCAGGAGGAAGGAGGGAGGGGCTGGTGAAGGTTGCGTGCAAACTGGCTGAAGTTCCCCACTTTTGCAAGTCGTGGGGAATACATCAGAAGACTCCAATGGAAAAACAAAGTAAAATTAAGTTTAGAATAAGAACGAACCATTTGAAGCGTCTAGAAAAGCTTACCAGCACCAAGTTGCAGCTCAGTTCACATAGTTGGCTCGGCTGGCATAAAGTCACCATGATGTACCGAAAGAGAATAAGTTGGGCCATCAACAAAAGAAATCCTTTGTCGGCCAACGGGCAGGGTCCCATGTCACTTTCTACACCATCAGTTCTTTGTCAGTGTCAGGCACCAGCTGATTGGGCAATGCCATCAAAGCGTCATGTGCTCTTTTAGACTTAGGAAGGCATCCAAAGTGAAGGAACCCAAAAACAGTAAACTCAAAGAAAGCGGTAAGTTTACTGAAATTAACAAAATTTCACAATTTTACTTCACATGGATAAGTGCTCCACGTATCTAAATAGAAGGGTTCAAACTCAATTGTTTTTAATAGAGAGAGAGAGAGAGGAATCACAAAGAAAATAGCGGAACTTGATATTCAGATAGAGAACAGGGAAAGTAAAGTAAACAAAAAATTACACCTATGCACCATCCGGTTGGATAAAGGGGTTAGCAATCTCGTCTGTACCATCAACTGGAGACACAAGCATTACGGCAGTCCCCCTGCAGACCTGCAGTGAATGGCATGCAAATTGATCATACAGGCTTGTACCCAAAAATAAACACAAGTTTGGAACTAAGAAGCACGCCTTATAGAACACTTATTTTCTCATTCTGCATATGCACGCTTAAGATGAGCCGATTTTTCACTTTTTACTCGTGATAAAATAATTTAAAATTTTCAACAAATTTTTCATAATAAATAGTTAACCATGCACTAACCCTCAAAATAAAAAAAATAAAAAAAAGAGCAAGAGAAAGCGTGAGAAGTTTAACATGGTGCAAGTGATAGCAGGGACGAATGGTTGCACAATGCACAAGAATATACAAATATTCAAATGATAGAAACATGCTCGGCTAGAACATATAGGCCTTTTGTCCGGTAATTAAGACCATCTAATCTGTTTAGCGCACAGATAATTGCAATTGTCAAAATAAAGTCCAAAGCTGCATGCTTAAATAATAATACTCTGCAGAAAAATGATAAATCTGTTCATGGCATCCAAGGCTCTAATCATAGGTGCCTTATTTTAAACGATAACTAAAATATGTAGATAGTAAGAATCATACAATTAGGCCAAGACGTCTGGTTTGATCTGTTGTCTTCAACGGATCATCAGAATCTGCCGAAAAAAGTCAATATAACAGATATTTCCTGGTGTAAGGATAATATTTTAACTTACTACTCATTCAAAAAAGTGCCATATAAACAAGAAGTAAAAGGCCATTACTACCACACAAAAAAAACATGACTGCCTAGTTGGTCAACCGAAAAGAATTTAGATATTAAGAAAGTGGGGCATAGGACCAAAATCAAAACAATAGAAACATATCACCACCAAACTAAATCATCTGAATTTGGGAAAATAAAAAACCTTGCCCTTGGGAAAGAGCCTTTTAAAAGTTGTTATGATGTGTAATATGACCTAGATTAAAATATCATTTTGGTCCATGTACTTTGGGTCTCATTTTATTTTAGTTTATGCATGTCCAAATGTCCAAATTTAGTTCTTCTATTTTTAATAAATCTTAATATTAGTTCCTAACAGATAGTTTATTATTAACTTATTAAAAAGTAATGTAATTTCTATTAGCCTCCCCTCTATAATTTTTGGAATCATATCCACATTGTATATTTTTCTTGAATGAAAAACATTGTTATTATTTTGTTAAGTTTGTTAAAAATTAGTTTCAAATCAACAATAGAGAGTAATTTAAAGTTTTATTGAAATTATAAGGCCTAGATTTTAAGATTTGAAAGTACAGGGACTAGAATGGGAAGAAATCCAAAGTACATGAACCATAATAGTATTTTAAGATATGAACTATGATGCAAAAAAAAAAAAAAAAAAAAAAAANCCATGAACTCATTTACTAATTCATAAATGAACTTTATAGTACCCATTATAATACTTCTTTACAAGTCCTAGAATGTTGGAGAAATGGCTCTCCGAGGCTATTTGGAAAGCTTGGGCTGCAAAGAAGGTCTAGTTTGTTCTTGAACCTTGGTGCTACGGAATATGAAATATCAACACCACGGGACAGGACTCATCAGAAGTGCCCTTGTAAAGTATAGGCTCCTAAGTGGTACCTTCTTAACAAAGCAAATTTTGAGGATTAATAGCACGACCTGCCTAGTCTGTCCTTGTTGGCATAAGCTACTGGAAGTTTCCGGCTTTCAATGGTGCTTCCACACATATAATCAGGCCTTGTTACAAGAGTCTGTGATAGTACTAGTAAGGAACATATTGGGAATATTAGGAGTAAGGACATAGTGGTAATTAGTTAGGGGCTAACTTGGTTATAAATATGGGGAGTTAGGGACATTATAAGATCATTTTTGGTGAGGATTGTTCATTGTGGGACTTCGGAGAGAGATAACCCTCTTAAAAAGCGATTAGATATGGTAATTTCTTCATTGATAATGCAATATAGTTATTTTTCTGTTTTGTTGTGTTCTTGTGTTTGGTTGACGAACATAGTCTTTGTGAGCATACGTCCAAATAGGATGTTGTGGTTCAAACTCCTCAAAGCTTTTTTGTGGGAGCTTTGGAAGTAGAGACAAAAATATTACCTTTTTTTTTTCTCTCTAAAAAAAATTACGAACACAAGATGTGGAGCTTAGATAAATTCTGAGAGCTTCTAGGTTTTGCCTCTAATTTGTATATTTTTCCAGGCTTTCATTAGTCAAGGTGCAGTGTGTAAGGGGAGAGCGAACAATGTCAGTTGGTGGGTGTCATACTTGGGGCTGGCGGTGAGGTTGTTAGTCATATTTGTGGGTGTACATAAGCTAAATAGTTGCGGTGATTTTGGTAGGAAATGCTGGGTGGGAGGCTCTTGAAACTTCCTTTAACATGTACCCCCACTGATGATAAATAATATAGAGGTTTTTGTTTCTAATATAACCGGGAGTTGAAGCTTTGCTCTCCTATTTCCGAGGGCACCAGCACCCACCCCAAGGCCTGGACCGGGGAGATGAGATTGCTCATCTTCCTCTTTTTTCCATGCCTTTTGAATGAATGTGATTACAGAGATTGTTATAGATTTGCACGTATTTGCAACTTTTATTCAAACAAATCTTATAATAGTGTATGGGTACACAAATAAAATCCAAAATGATGTTATGCAAAGATTTACAAGATAATAATGCAGATTGAAGATACAAATTTATGCAACAGCCTAAAATAAATTTAAATATATCCAATATTCAAAGTAAAAATAAAAATAAAATAAAATAACTATTCATATAGTCCATAATGCCAATGACATCCATTTTTCTATTGAAAGATAGAAAAAAAACGTATCGATTGCAAATATGCTTAAAGAAAACATGTAAAACAAAATAACGTTTCAATATGAAAGGCCTTTACTACACTGCCATATCTTAATCCGTTAAATCGGCAGAACAGAAATCTTTGTCTATTCTTATAGAAAAACTGTTTGTTTGCTTATGTTACTTCTAAATTAAATACTTAATTTGTGCTTCTTCATCCAATATCAAATGATTTTTTTTTTCTTTTTCTAAATTTCCCGTACATTTAAAATAGCAGGAAGGTGAAAATAAATAAGAAAAGTTATATGAATGCTGCTAATCAATTTCCATCGAGCTTTCAGTCTATACGTTTATAAAATTCCACAAATCTCATCTATTCGGCCAGTATCCAGTTAATTGGTTACCTCTTAAAAACTCTATAGCTTCATCCAGCACAAGGTTCAGCAATTGATCATATCCTTTTAGCGTTCCAGTAACTGTCAATGGAAAATAAGGCTCATAAGGCACTTTTCTTGAATTTAAGAACAACAAATTAAAAAAAAAAAAGAAAAAAGACATCGAACATTCAATTATGTGCCTCGGTCCTCTTCAACGCAACACACGAACAGTTGAATAAAAATCTTGCTAATCGGAAAGCAATGAATTGTATCCAAGTGGCAGTAATACTATTAACCATAATTAATAGAAACAACCTTGTCTGCCGCCGGTAAGCTTCACTTGGACGCCCTTGTCTACAAACTTAGCCAAATCCAGAACAGTTTCTTTTCTTCCAGACTGATAAAACAAACGATACGAATACCACATTATACTTCGTAATCAACCAGCATCAATATCCTAATTGAACAAATCATTCAGAAATTTACCATCACGATAGCGTTTTCGCAACTCCTCAGTAAAATTAAAGGCACCAGAAACCTGAAATATCCGAGAAATGAAACAAATTACGACGAGCGAAAAATAAAATTCCATCTGCTGGTCGATTCAAATAATCTCGACGAAGTTAGGGCATCATGCATCTGGAAATCAATATTGAAAAACTGGAAGCTACACCGAGCAAAAGAACAACGAATAAAACCGAAATTTGTGTGAAGAAGAGGAATGAATTGGAGCTTACTTTCAATGGAAGTGGTGAGGAGCGGAAAGAATGTGCCCTAAATTTGCTCGTTGAGAGAAATGGTCGATGGCGGGAAAGGTACCCCTCCAAACAATAGACAGTTGGACTCCGGCCCAATTTTCTCTTCCGGCCCGATCATGTGATTCCAATAAATTTAATTATGAAAATAAAAAAGGAAAACTAAAAACTGTTTTTTTAAAGATAAAAGCCAATTTAAGAATAATGTTTTTTTTTAATTAATAAACACTTATTTATTAAATATGATAATATTTATATAATAAAAAAATATATACGTATAAAATAGAAATCCATTAGAACGTTGAATAATACTTATAATCTACCGCAATAATGACCTAGATTTGTATGACCCAAATATTTATTTTACGTCACAATTGCATGTTTCATATTCAATGTCATTTCTGTAAGCATTGGTCCATTAAAAAACGTTAATTAGTCTAATCAAATTATGTCACGTAGCTCTAATTTAAGCTCAACTGATTAAAAATGAATTAAAAAAAGATTACTCAACTCAAACTCAAGCGTTAGGCCCAAAATCAACCGAACTCAAACTCATACACGTCCATCAAAATTAAGAAGTGTACACAAGTTGCGTTAGAAAAATCTTCTTAACCGACTCGAAATTTTGGTTGGTTGGGTTAATGACCTGAACAACTTAAATACAACCCACAAACCCAGTCTGGGTTGAGTTGGTGTACTGTTTTTTTAATTATTTTAAAAAATCTTACTCATCTAAAATACATATTATATTAATAATTAAAATCTTATAAATTTCAAATATGAAACCGTCACGATGCATCACTGCCTCCCGTTACAAACATTAAATATTCTTAAGCTTTTTAAAGTAGAGTTGGATTGTTACCTGATTTTCAAGTTGGTCGAGTTGATCCGATAAAAAAAAATGTCATGTAAATTTCAGTGACCCACTAAAAAGTGGTTTAGTCAGATAACCAAGTCAAAGACGGTTCCAAATCGATCAACAAACTATAAGTCAATCCAAAATAATCAACAAATCATACGTAAAAAATAAAATATAAACAAAGCTAAAAAGCTAATCCTAAGAGGATCGACAATCTAAGAACCGATCACCCAAGAAGATCATCTAGTCCATAGACAAATGAAGATCAATGAACTCAAACGTGGATTATATAATGAAGTTTATCTCCTAAATTAAATTTATTTTTCAAATTTTGTAAGAACAACTTTTTAAAAAATTTGGTGTCATTGAAATTTGGTGTATAAATATATATATTGTCTAATAAAATAGTTAATTTAAAAAAAAATTTTAATATATCAATTTCAAAATTTACCATACACAAAATTAATTTTTTTTTAATGAGAACCAAATTTATAATTAAAGAAAAAAAGAAGGCACTATATTTAATTATTGCATCAAACCAAAAAAAAAAAATATAATAACAAAACATTCTTATTTATCAGTCTTATAAACATTATTTCGGGTCGGATCCGGGTCGACTATAGCTCGTTTTCTCTTACCCGGATTTGTATTCGTCAACAAGTGCTTAATGGGTTCCCACAGAGGCAGTCATTGTTGGAAAACGACGACGCTTCGAGGTGATCAAAGGGCGACCCGATGGGTATGGACCCGCAAAGATGGTTATGACTCAGATTCAAATGCCCAACGTATTCGGCTGACGACAATGAATTTGGTATCGGACCTTTAAGGGCATTGAACGACAAGTCGAGCGCCATGAAGTATGAACCCGGGCAGAAAACGTCCGGAATCTGCCCGTCCAGAGCGTTTCTGCTCAAATTCAGAATCCCTAGCCCGCCATTGCTGATCAGAGTTGGAGGTATTTGCCCTGAGATTCTGTTGCTGTCCAGATTCAGAGTCGACAAAACCGGCATGTTTCCCATATTCTCCGGAATCATGCCGGAGATACCGTTCATCGACAAATCCAAATCTGCGAGGCGGTTCATTTTCGTAACCGAAGCCGGAATCGATCCCCCGAGTTGGTTGCTGCTAAGAAGCGCTCGACTCAGCATCTCTAATTTCCCAAAATCGGATGGAACTTCGCCGGAAATTTGATTGTTCCTGAGGTCGAGATGCATCAGACCGCCGATATTCACGATCGATTTAGGTATAGTACCGGAAATCGCATTATCTGCGAGGTTAAGCACGGTAAGGCGATTTAGGTTTCCGAAATCCGAAGGAATTTCGCCGCTGATTTTGTTTCCGACGAGGTCGAGAACTCGGAGTTGGCTGAGTTTCGTCAAGCACTTCGGAATCTCGCCGGAGATTCCTTTCCAATCGGAAATGATGAGGATCGTGAGGCTATCGAGTTTACAAATCTCAGGCGAAATCGAGCCGGTCATGTACCCGGTTCGGCCGGCCTTCTGGAAGATCGGATCCTCCGACTCGCCGCGGAGGCTAATTTCAGTGACCTCGAGAGTTTCAGGATCACAGCTGATTCCATACCAGCCACCGCAGCAGGAATTTCCAGTCCATGAATTGAAGATTCCTAAATACGGCTCGTTCAGCGCCGCCTTGAATGCGAGCAGGGCCGCCTGGCCCGAAGGCGAGCAAGCTTCGACGGCGGCGAAGAGGAAGAAGACAACAAGTAACATTCTCATATATGTTTTCTCTCTGTATGAAGGCAATGTTGAGGTTTTTTCTTCTGTATGCATAAAAGAAGTGATT
The DNA here is from genome assembly GCF_002806865.2 of Cucurbita pepo subsp. pepo. Classification (NCBI taxonomy): domain Eukaryota; kingdom Viridiplantae; phylum Streptophyta; class Magnoliopsida; order Cucurbitales; family Cucurbitaceae; genus Cucurbita; species Cucurbita pepo. The sequence goes on from NC_036640.1 coordinate 5,548,609, forward strand.
GTAGATCTGCCATGGCAGCCATTGTTATGTAGAAGAAGGAGCGAGAAGGGGAAAGTGGGACGGTGGCAGTTTGGTTTGAATTCAGGTGGTTCTCTGACCAAAATAGCCCTGCTGAAAGGTGATAATTACAATGTATAAGTTAGAGTTAGTTGCAACATTTCATGGACTCAAATTTTGGTTTTTAATAAAATTTCTAACTTACAAAATCAATTAAAATATATATTTTAAAGTTTACTTTTTAAATATTTAAAAAAGAGAATAAATAATTTAAAATAATTTATTTAAAATTAATAATAGACGTGTGGATTAGTACCATTCAACTCAATCCAGTTATAAAAAAAAGCTCATGAACGTACGTGATAAAATTTTTATTTATTTGAACGCATTCAACACAACTAAGTTCATAACTCAACCTAATTCATACATGCTGCATTGGGTTGATCTAATTTTATGACATCATCGAGTTTTTTTATTTTATTATCTCTCTTCGAATTTAATCATCTAATTATTTTATTTTTAATTTTTATAACAAATATAACAATGAGATCGGCCTACTTTAAAATTTGTAAAAATTTAGTTTTTATTTTTATTATAAAAAAGATTATTAAGATTTAATAAAAAATGTTACCGGTTTATATAAATCAACAAAAGACCAAAATGTATTTATAAACGGTTACGGCTATGCGTCAACATAAGTATATCTGAGCTAAATAGTTCGACGTTCGAACCTTCTCCTATATATTGTATTGATCTCAAACTTAATTTATTATAAACTTTCTCGAGATGATTTTAGAATGAATTTTAAATTGTTACCTATTGAAATTTAGAGGTGGTTTGTAGCAAACTACATGGACTAAATTGTTATTTTACTTACCACCTATTTTTTTAACCATACTTACTATTATAAATAAATTATAATTAGAAATTTAATTAGAAATTTAATAAAATATTTTAAAAGAAAAAAAAAAGACTATAAATACGAAGTTAAGAGTTGGACATTTTGGTCATACGTGGAAGTTTGGGAGATGTTGACGTTGACCATTCCAAACGAACAATGAAACGAAGAAGAAGAACCGTTAATTTCTTTTTTTTCTTTCTGTTTTCGTCCATGTCAAAATACCTTCGATTCTCCCCATTTCCTTTCAAATCATCGCTAAACCCTTTTTTCCCCCCAATTTTCCTTCTCCCCAAACAGAATCATTCCCCCATTTCTCTTGTAATCGCATCAAGCGATCGATTCGATCGCTTGGTGTTCCATTTTCCCCCTTTTCCGATTTGTTCTTCTTTTTTTGTTCGATTGGATTAGATTGGTTTCTTATTTTCCCGTAAGAGCGATGTCTAATCTGCAATCGAATTTCAATCAGAAGATCGATTATGTATTCAAGGTCGTGTTGATTGGGGATTCTGCGGTGGGGAAGTCGCAACTTCTTTCTCGTTTTTCTAGGAATATGTTTAGTTTGGATTCGAAGGCTACGATTGGGGTTGAGTTTCAGACAAAGACGCTCGTCATTGACAAGAAAGCTATCAAGGCGCAGATATGGGATACTGCTGGACAGGAGAGGTAATAATCCGCCATGTTTCTTAGGAATTTTATTTTTGCTTTTCTCAACAATGCTGAATTAGAATTTCCTGNTATCAAGGCGCAGATATGGGATACTGCTGGACAGGAGAGGTAAAAATCCGCCATGTTTCTTTGGAGTTTTATTTTTGCTTTTCTCAACAATGCTGGATTAGAATTTTGCTATGCATTGAACTAGGTTTTCCAGAATTTCAATGCTTAAGATTGATGTTAGCATGAAAAATTTATCTCAACGATGTGTTAGTTCATTGTAAATCTTGAACAGAATGCACCTTATTGTTGGTTTTCAGTATGTTCATGTTGATGGTTCATCTATGTATGTAATTTTACATCAACTTGTGAAGAATTTCCTGAATGTAGAAACTGCACTAATCTTTGATGGTTCATCTATGTATGTAATTTCAGTATGTTCATGTTGATGGTTCATCTAGGTATGTAAGTTTGCATAACCTTTTCTTATGTCCTGTGTAACAAGCAGAATTGATTGTCTTTTTTTCTGAACTTTGTAAACAGTATGTTTGNAATTTATCTCAACGATGTGTTAGTTCATTGTAAATCTTGAACAAAATGCACCTTATTGTTGGTTTTCAGTATGTTCATGTTGATGGTTCATCTATGTATGTAATTCTACATCAACTTGTGAAGAATTTCCTGAATGTAGAAACTGCACTAATCTTTTTTTTTTTTTTTTAATCTTCTGATATGACATGTTGCATAACGTTTTCTTGTGTCCTGTGTAATAAGCAGAATTGATTATGACTTTTTTTCTGAACTTTGTAAACAGTATGTTTGTAACTTTTTGTTTCATCTCTTGCTGCTTCAGTTTACTTTTCCATTTTCACCTCCCCTGCTACTTATTGGAACAATGGGGTTTTACATTGATTCGGTTGATATGGATATATATATATATATTGTCACTGAATCATAAACACTATGCACCCGACATGTAACACAATCTGCATCCAATTCAGATTCACCTTCATTCTCATAAAGAAATCCTCCTTTATAACCATACTATCGCATAGCTTTGAGCCTACCATTGTGAGATCCCACATTGGTTGGGGAGGCGAACGGAGCCTTCTTTATAAGGGCGTAGAAGNCAGATTCACCTTCATTCTCATAAAGAAATCCTCCTTTATAACCGTACTGTCGCATAGCTATGAGTCTACCATTGTGAGATCCCACATTGGTTGGGGAGGCGAACGGAGCCTTCTTTATAAGGGCGTAGAAGCCTCTCCCTAGCAGACGCGTTTTAAAAACCTTGAGGAGAAGCCTAAAAGGGAAAGCCCAACGAGGACAATATCTGCTAGCANGGTTGGGGAGGCGAACGGTAGCATTCTTTATAAGGGTGTAGAAACCTCTCCCTAGTAGACGCGTTTTAAAACCTTGAGGAGAAGCCCAAGAGAGAAAGCCTAAGGAGGACAATATCTGCTAGCGGTGGGCTTGAGCTGTTACAACCATCTTGTGGGCAGGGACAGGGACTAAAACGGTCTTTAAGGACCTTATAAATTTATTATCGCTTAGTTAAGCACAAGTTGCTTTATCATCATGTTCAATCCCTTGGGTGGGGTTCATATTGTCAATGTTTGACTTAGGGATGTTAGAACCAATCAGTATATTATGAATTGAATTAGAGAATTGTCCTTGGGTCCTGTTATGCTGTCCTATGGTGATGTGATTATAGTTTGGCAGATTTCCTGTTAACATAACTTGAGTGCTGATGGTTGACATTAAGCTCTCGACTTTGGAAAGTGTAAACGAAAACACATTTCGGAGATCATAAGGAGTATTTTTTTAGTATGAATAGATGCTAAGGGCAATCAAGCCGTGATATTATTTTGGAACGTATATAGCAGATATTGTCCTTTTTGGACTTTTCNTCAAGCCGTGATATTATTTTGGAACATATATAGCAGATATTGTTCTCTTTGGACTTTTTCTTCCGGGCTCCCCCTCAAGGTTTTTAAAACGCGTCTGCTAGGGAGAGGTTTCTACACCCTTATAAAAAATGCTTCGTTCTCCTTCCCAACCGATGTGAGAACTCACATATACCATGAGCATGCTTCGTTTTCCTTCTTTTTCTCTTATTAGTGATGGTTTTCAGGTATCGTGCAGTGACAAGTGCATACTACAGAGGTGCTGTGGGGGCAATGCTGGTCTACGACATGACAAAACGTCAGTCGTTCGATCATATAACTAGATGGTTAGATGAACTGCGTGGGCACGCAGACAAGAACATCGTTATCATGCTTATAGGGAACAAGTCTGATCTAGATTCTCTTCGTCTTGTGCCCACAGAAGATGCTAAAGAGTTCGCTCAAATGGAGAGCCTGTTTTTCATGGAAACATCAGCTCTGGAGGCAACTAACGTAGAGGCAGCATTCAATACCATACTGACAGAAATTTACCGAGTGGTTAGCAGGAAGACACTGATTGCAAATGAGGATACTGATACCGACGGAAGCGCATCACTCCTCGAAGGAGTCAAAATTGTTGTCCCTGGACAAGAGCCTCAGCCTGCAACCTCTGCTGGCTGTTGCAGGAGTTGACATGAATTATGTTTCTCACAATATGTTCACTTGAATTGCTGCTTTTTTTACAGCCCTCAACAGAGCAGAAGAAGAAAAAGGGGGGAAGCTGTGTAAAACAAAAAGTTGGAGCCTTGGATAGATTTTAATTCTATGTTACCGAACACTATTAGTTAGGAGTGCAAGTGATACGAAACCACTATAAGGGAAGTAAGATTCGGGTTACTTTGTTGATCGAATATCAAAAGGCAAGAATACTTGTTTGAGATTTGAATCACTCTACAAGCAAGATCGATCATGTCTAACTTAAATGATTCTAAACATGCAATCTAAGCTACGTAGAATTGCAAAGAAACTTAGCCCTAATGATAAAAAAATCACTCAAAGGGAAAGTTTAAAAACGGATACCTTGTTGATCATAATTTTACAAGCAAGATTGATCGTGTCATGAACTACATAGCATTGCAACATCATGTGATAATTTGAACGACATTTTGTTCACATCTTTCTTGAAGTTTATAGTATATGATTGTTGTCTTTGTTCATATCAGCAAGTATAGATTAAATCACGAAGTTTTGTCCATATTATCGTAACACATTGTTATTATTGTAAACTTGAAATGAGACCTTATTGAAGAAACTGACGAACAAGTCATTGATCATGCATTGTTACATTGAAGCACCAAATGGATCAAAAAGTAACGTAGGAACAAGCAAGAGAGGCTTGGCCATTCCTAAAGTCAAGCCTTGTCCTGGTTGCATATCAACCTTAGCTTCCTCTTCCTCACCCCCTTCTCCAACCACCTTCCAATCAAAACACTGAACCAGGGCCGCCATCGTTGTGTTTATCATGCTTAACGCCAAGGTCGCGCCAGGGCACGCTCTCCTTCCACCCCCGAATGGGACGAAGTCATAACTTTGTCCCGTATTGGTCTCGGTTCGTTCTTGTTTTGACGATGAAGCTAAGAACCTCTCGGGACGAAACTCGTTAGGTTCGCTCCACACTTGAGGGTCTCTCATAATAGCAAAGAGATTGATCGCGACACTTGTTTTTCGTGGCACGTCGTAGCCTCCGATTTTGCAACTTTGACGACATTCTCTTATTGTGACTGGTCCTGATGGGTAGAGCCTCAAAGTTTCCTTCACAACAGCTTGCAAATAAGGGAGTCTAGGAATGTCTTCTTCTTCCACAAGCCTTCTTGATTCTCCAACCACTGATTCTATCTCCTTTCTAACCCTTTTCAGCACTTCAGGATGGCTGATTAGTTCAGCCATTGCCCATTGCATGGCTACTGATGAAGTATCAGTGCCAGCAACGAAGAGATCCTGAATCAACCCATTAAATACTTTTAAACTTCAGTAACCAAATAAACACAAACTTAATAATCAAGAACGACTAGCTGTCTTGAATAACCGTAAATGAACTCCTACCCGATCTATCAATCACGACCCTTCACAATGGTATGGTATGATATTGTCCACTTTGAGCATGAGCTCTCATGGCTTTGTTTTGGGCTTCCCCTGAGACCTATGGAGCCCTCGAACAGCCTCCCATTACTCCAGGCTCGACTCCTTTCTAGGAGTTCTTGAACAAAATACACCCTTTGTTCGACACTTGAGTCACTTTTGACTACACCTTCGAGACTCACAACTTCTTTGTTCGACATTTGAGGATTCCATTAACATGACTAACTTAAGGGCATGACTCTGATACCATGTTTGGCATCACAAATCTCCACAATGGTATGATATTATCCACCTTAAGCATAAGCTCTCATGGCTTTGTTTAGGGCTTCCCCTGAGACCTATGAAGCCCTCGAACAGCCTCACATTACTCGAGGCTCGACTCCTTCTCTGGAGTCCTCGAACAAAGTACACCCTTTGTTCGACACTTGAGTCACGTATGGAGTCTTCAAACAGCCTCCCCTTACTCGTTGCTCAACTCATTCTTTGGAATCCTCGAACAAAGTACACCCTTTGTTCAAACCTTAAGTCACTTTTGACTACACCTCGAGACTCACAACTTCTTTGTTCGACACTTGAGGATTCTATTGACATAACTAAGTTAAGAACATGACTCTGATACCATGTTTAGAATCACAGATCTTCACAATGGTACAATATTATCCACCTTGAGCATAAGCTCTCATGGCTTTGTTTCGAACTTCCTCAAAATACCTCGTACCAATGGAGATGTATTCATTACTTATAAACTCATGATCATTTCCTAAATTAACCAAAACAGAACTCCCTCCCAACCATCCTCAACAGTTAGGACATTACGTTCTCGACCAAACAAGAAAGAAGAGACATAATAATGGCTTACCCAAATGAATGCTTTGATATGGGTTCTTGTGAGGTTAATAGCAGCAGCATGATCTTGTTGAATATCCAAGAGAATATCCATAAAATCCTTAGGTTTATTACTCTCCATCTTGCCTTTCAGTTCATGTTCCTTCAAGATCTTCTCCATTAGTTCATCACAACTTCTGCCAACATCAAGAGCCCTCTTCCCATAGACCAAGAACCCCAAGTTCTTGAATGGCCCCAATACATCTCCAAAGCATATCTTTGTTATTACCTCCATTGCTTCCTTCACTAAATATCGTATTCTTTCGGCCTCGTTCTTTTCTCCCGAGCATGTTGTGTTCATTAACATCCTACAAAATTTGTAACATTTTAGTCCTTATATTTTACATATATGGTTAGAGATAGAAAAAACATCAATTTCAATTAGTGTTAGCGGTCTATTAATTGAAATTGAGAGACCCAATAAAACTAGTAATATTATTATGAAAATATTTAATTCAAAAGACGAAGAAATTAAAATGTACCTCTCATACTAAAGATCGATTAATTAATTAATTTTAAATTTAATGACACTTTCCGACTATTTAGTAGCGATGACAATTGTATTTCAAAAATACTCTTAAATTTTATTTATTTTATTTTTAAAATACACACAAAACTATTTTTCTAATGCAATTCCCAAATTTAATCAAATTCAACCAAAATTTCAATTTTTTTTTAAAAAAAATGCTATTTCTATGAGAAAAAACAATAAAATATTATATATATATATATATATATAATATTTTTAAAAAAATTATAGCTAAAATTTAAAGACCAGTTAATAGGTTAAAATTCAAATTGAAATTCAAGATTTATTAGACATTTATAAGAGAAATTATTGTGATTTATGAGGCATAAATTTTTAATTTTATATTTAATATTTAGTATGTTAATCAAATTTTAAAAAATATATTTGAATACACAAAATTATTTTAATTTTTTTTAAGAGACATTTTGAAAAACTTTTCGACCAAATAAATATATACGAATTTAATATATGTATATATATATATATATATATTTATATTACCAAAAATGCCCCCCTAACGAACTTCCGTTCAACAGTATTCCATCCCCTGTTACCTGCAAGTCGTATTGTTGGTCAATCTCATAAGCTCTGCGCCGATATCCACAGTCTCCTTCCGCCGAGAATGGCCAGCGATTCTCGACAGAAACTGCCGGATTTCTTCCCGGCGGACGTTCTGCGACCGCTCCAGTTGCCGGGGGCTGAGAAGCTCCGTCACGCAGACCTTTTTCATGAACCTCCAGTAATCGCCGTACGGTGCCAAAACAAACCCTAATTTTCCGTAGTACAGTTTATCTGCGAAGGCCAGAGTCGGACGGGAGGCGAAAAGGACGTCGTGCGTCTTGAAGATTTCGGCGGCGATCGGCGCCGATGAGACGACGAGGCAGCGGGAGGCACCGAGGCGGAGGTAGAGGATCGGGCCGTACCGATCGGAGAGACGACGGAAGGAGCTGTAAAGCGCCGGAGAGAGGAGGTGGAGGTGGCCGATAAGCGGCAGCGACGGAGGACTAGGAGGAAGGCGGAGGGCGGTGGATTTGGCGGTGGTTCTGGATAGAATTGATCGGAGTACGTAAACGGAGAGGAAAAAGAGGGTGGAGAGGAGGATTAAGGACTCGATTTCAGCCATGGTTTGATTGAAGAACAAAAATACACAAAATATATATATATATATATATATTAATATTAAAAATATTCATATCACTCGAGAACCTAGTTAACTCGACCCCAACCAGAATCTAGTTAACCCAACCCCAACCATAAAGACTGAGTTAGGTTAGTTTTTATTTTTTTAATAAATTTTTGAAAAATTAAAAAAATTTGAGTGAGATGTTTTTGTCCAATCAACCTGGTCAACCCGAACATAGGGTTAGGACTCAACTCAACCCTATCCTGCTTGATTATTATAAAAATAAGGGTTGAGTTGGAAATACTATTTGGGTTGCTCGAGTCATCGACCCAATCAACCCAAAAAAGATTTTCCCAACCCAACTCGTACTCATCCACTATTATTGAACCTAGTTATTATAGCTTGGTTGTCTCGAACCTATATTCAAAATCTATCTATCTATATATATATTTTAATAATAGTTTGATTTACAGACTGACAATATGATATGATATCGTTCTCGATAATGTAAAATTATCTGCATCATAAAAGGAGCATACGTTAAACTCGTGTAAATAATAATTATAAAATTAATAGACACATTATGCTTTGGCCCTCTATTTCACTAATTAATCACAATCTAAGTGGGCCTTTTTCCATATTTTCTATATTTTTTGACACGTCATTTATTAATAAATTTTGGAAGTACGTATTAACAAGTATTAGGGTTGTCCTATTTTTTTTTATAACTATTAAATGTATTATTTTAGTACCCTAGTTGTTTAATTTTGATAATTTAAAATTTTAAAATATTTAATTCACTAAATTAATAAAGAATAGGGTATTTACGTTTAAAATGTTTAATAATATTCTTAACAACCGTTTTGAACTTTAAAAATTTCATTAACATCTTTCAATTTTTTTATTATTTATTTTTTATTTTATAAAAATTTGAAAAAATACTGTTACCGTTAACAATGATATGCTTGCCCCGAAATGACCTAGTCCGGTAGGGAAATCCCAATTTATTGGGTCTTTCGATACAATCAAATAGAAAGCCCCAACGATACCATATTCTAGGATCCCAAACTATGTGATTGAATAAATCCTCCTCTATCTCTTGCGGGTCGAGGACTCCTTCTCCTTCCCCTTCTTCAAACTCCGATTCGTATTGTTCATAGAGAAATCTCTGATTAACAATAAAACGGTTGGAGGGGATCGTACTTTGTTCGAGGGGAGGTGTTAGATGAAAGTCCCACATCAACTAATTTAAGGAATGATCATGAGTTTATAATCAAAGAATACCATTATGGAGAGTTGTGTTCATCTAACATGGTATCAGAGTCATGCCCTAAACTTAGTCATGTCAATAGAATCTTCAAATGTCGAACAAAGAACTCCACAAGAAAAAGGAGTCGAGATTCCTCGAAGGCATAGAGATTCCTCGAAGGCATAGTAAAAATTGACGAAGACTTTGAAAGAAAAAGGATGAAAGTCGAGACAGTGGCTTACTGTTTATGTGCTCAAAGTAGACAAGAGTCGTGTTGATCTAATAAGAACAAGATCCATTTTGTATTATATATATAAGTCATCGTAGTTGTAGTAATTGTCAATCCATGACCTATGTATCTATGACCTGGATGAAACTTGGGTAAAACTAAGACGAGGTTCGAACCGACTAATATCGATGTATAAATAGTATTATGTTTTCTTGATATTAGAGGTTCAAATCTCGAGCGTGGAAGCGAAGGAGAGGGACACAAAGAAGAGGATTGGCCATGGGCAAAGTGAAGGCGGCTCCAATCTCCATGTCCACTTTACTTCCACCAATGATCTTCCAATCAAAGCACTGAACCATGGCCGCAGTCACCGTGCTAATGAAACTGAACGCAAGGGTCGAGCCAGGGCACCCCCGTCGGCCCCCACCGAACGGGACGAACCCTGAACCCTGCTGCCCCTTAATCTCGTACCGCACTTCGCCGGTGAACCTTTCCGGCTCGAATTCGTTCGGGTTTTCCCAGATTTTTGGGTCCCGCATTATGTGGAACAGGTTGACTGCCACCATTGTGTTCTTGGGGACATGGAAGCCGTCGATTGTGCAGTCTTCCCGGCTCGCTCGCATCGCTATTGGGACGGCGGGGTAGAGGCGGAGAGACTCTTTCACGACCGCTTGTAAGTATGGGAGATTTGGGACGTCGTCTTCTCCAACCAGTCTGGTGGTTCCGACCACAGCGTTTATTTCGTTTCTCAGTTTGTTGAATACTTCGGGATGGTTTAGAAGCTCCGCCATCGTCCACTGTGATACCTCTGTCGATGTTCCTGTGCCGCCCAAAAATAGGTCCTGCACAAGAAAAATTTGAATAAACGACTTAAACGACGGAACCAACCCAATTCAACCCAAAAAATTTATTGCTCGATTCATTATTTAATAAGAGCTGTTTGGGTTCCGAATAATTGGGTTGGATCTAAAAAACCATCTTAATAAATCTCTATAATTGTATGATATTGTTCAAAGCCCTTAAACAAAATACACTTGTTCGACACTTGAGTCACTTAGACTGCACCTTGAGGATTCTATTGGCATGGACCACGTTGAGTGCATGACTCTTATACTACTTGAGAAACCACGGACCTTCACAATAGTATAATATTGTCTACTCTGAGGATAAACTCTCTTAGTTTTTGTTTTCGAGATTGTATTCCTTACTTAAAATCTTATGATCTTTCCCGAGACTACTCCTCTCAGTAATTTTCAACGTCATAGGATAAAAAAAAAAATTAAAAAGGGTAAACGTGTAATTAAGAAGACTTACAAGCAAGAACGCCTTGATATTGGTTCTTGTGATCTTGAACTCGGCATTATGATCTTGATAAACCTTCAACAAAATGTCCATTAAATCCCTATCTTCTCTATCCAAACCCTCTTTCTTTGCTCTCTCTTCATGTTGCCTTAATATCTTCTCCAATATTTCATCATACCTCATTGTCACATCTTTCGCATGTTTCCCAAACATCCAAAACGCTAATCGCTCTAACGGCCATCCAAACACATCTCCAAACGCTACTTTCGTAGCCATCTCGAACGTTTCTTTTACTAATACTCTTATCTTTTCTGCTTCATCAGTATCGTCTCCCGAACACCTTGTACTCATCACCAACCTATTCATACAATTATCGATATCATCAATATAATTTTAAAATAAATATATTTCTTTCAATTAAAAATAGTTTTATTCAAGTCTAAATAATTTATTTTTTATTTTAAATTTTGAGTAATTTTTGTATTTTGTTGGTAATTCCTCTAAGTTATGTTTTTATTTTATTTGTAAAATTTTCAGATTAAAATACAAAAATTGAGTTGTCACAAATATATATTTTTTATTGTTTGACATGTTTCAAATCATATCATAAAGATCTGTCAATAAAAAACTTTATAATTATTTACTAGTTGATTCCATCTTATTTATTTATTTATTACTCTAATTTTATTTTATTAAAAATTGAAGAAAAATATTTAATTGGTTAGTGTTATGTAACAATCATTCATCATATTTTATAATATAATCCATTCAAATTTTCAACTCAATTCTTTATTTATTTCATTTTTTCATTTTTAAACTTTTTTTATACTAAATTTAACATTATCTTAATTTCTTTATTTTTTTCAATTTCCATTTTAATTTCCATATTTTCACTCATCAAAATTACCATCGTATTCCTTTTTAAATAGACAAATAATAAAATTTAAATAAAATAAAATTA
>NC_036640.1:5560996-5581170 GCF_002806865.2 Cucurbita pepo subsp. pepo
AAAAAAAAAAAAAAAAAAAAAATATATATATATATATATATATATATATATATATATATATATTGTAAATTTATATATATATATATATATTGTAAATTTATACCTGCAAGTGCTATTGTTGGTGAGTTTGACGAGTTCCGCCCCCAAATCCACGGCCTCGTTGTTCTCGCCGCAGTCGCCCAATTTCTTCAAGAATTTCAACATTTCTTCTCTCCGTACGGCGCGTGATCTCTCAACTTGCCTTTGCGACAAAAGCTCTGTCATCGTCAGTTTCTTCATGAATCTCCAGTAATCTCCGTACTCTGCAGCGAAGAATCCGGCCTTCGCGTACGGCAGTTCGTCGCCGAACGCGAATTTCGGCCGCGACGAGAAAGTAACATCCTGTGTCTTGTAGATCTCGGTCGCGTACGACGCCGATGAAACGACGACGCATCGGACGCTTCCGAGTCGGAGGAAGAGAAGATCGCCGTACCTAGCGGCGAGATTGTGGAACGATTTGCAAACGGACGGCGAGAAGTGGTGGAGGTGGCCGATTAGCGGCAGCGCCGGCGGACTCGGCGGCGTGCGGCCATTGGAAGGTCTGTGAAGGAGATAGTGAAGGAGAATGATGAAGAGGAAGGAGAGAGCAATGTAGAGAATGTAAGAGGTTGAATCCGCCATTTTCGCCTCACGCAGGTCCTGCAAGTTCTTGCTTGCAACCACGTCTTATATTAAAATATAAAATTGAATATTAATTTTAGAATTAAAATATTAATTAGCCTATCACGTTCAAAGTTTTAAAATTAAGATTAAATTATTAAAAAAAAAATACTCTTTAAATTTTGTATTTCAGTTTTGCTTAAAAATGTTTAAAAAACACTATTAAATTTTTTAAATTTTTTTTAATAATCTTAATTATTTTAAAAAAATTAAAAATTTTATGAAATATAAAAAACTTTACGGCTCATTCTCCATTATTTTCAAATCAAACATTCTAATACATAAATTATTAATCTAAATATGAAAAATTAGATTCTCTACTTTTAGGAGAGTCGGATTGACCTAACAAAAAAATGTCGCTCTGGACTCAACCCAATTTTTATAGTTTAGGTTAGGTTGGATAGTCTAGATTGATTGAGTTCTCGAGTCATTTGAATACATTTATCAAATGATTGACATATTACGTAGATGTTACTTATTCCATTAACTCCATTGATCTATCTTCTTTATTCCTAAAATTTTGACTAATAAAATTATCCAAAAAAATCATGGACCGTTTGATATAACAAATAGGAAGGGAAGTAGAGGATTAGATTTCATTTAACATTTAAAAAAAATTCAAAAGACATAATAAAAATATTATAGACTATAGAAATTAAATGGCTTATAATAAAATGAGGAATATAGTGGAAATTTAGGTTCATATTCCAAATCATAACCATATTCTCCAATAATGACTTGGTCAATTCAATAATAAAAGAAACCTTATTACAAGGGAACTCTATAAAATATTAATCCATATATTTTTATATTTTAAATGGTTGAATTTAGTATTAGAACTTGCTGATATTTTATTTTATATATTCCTTATAATTGTTTCGTTTTGATTCCTATATTTTTAAAAGTTTTAATTTGCCCGTTAAATTTTGTTTTACTCACAAAAATCTTCTAATTTTATTTTATTTTTATTTCTTTAATTTGGCCGTCATCTGCAAGGTGTGAGGGTTGAATCTCGAGAGAGAGTTAACCCGTATAATTATTTTCACTTGAAAAGTTTGCAATGTTTGAAGAACTTTAATATTGAAATTATAGGAAATGACACCAAAGTTCCACATTTAGTTAAACAAGTAAAAAATCATAAACAAACAAGTGGATGATAACATCTCCTTTAGTACGAGTCATTTATCATTTGATTTCAATATATTTCTTTTACAACATTCTTTAAAACTTTTTTTTAGTGCCTTATATTTCCATCTTTTTCCTTCGTTTCATCTAGGACCTAGAATATCCTTATTTTCGATACTAATAATATATAACTTCAAGTTACGAATACGGATTGCTACCCTAAACTCTAATTTTATATCCGGTAAAGATATAAAGAAGTCTAAAGTATATGCTTTGGATGCATAATGAAAATAAGGAGTATATGGATGAAGAATCCAAATAATAATAATAATAATAATAATAAAATGGAAAATGTGTATGAATTATTCTCCCAGTCCATTTTATATCATGATTTCACCTGCACAATTAAAAACATCATCAATCTAAAAGGTTGTCCGAATATATGTTTGATAATGTTTTTTAAACCATTAAACTAGTTGTAATAAATGAATGAATAAATAATTTTGACTAAATATTATGTTCCATTTCAATTATTATTAACTCATTTTTTTTTAACATGTTTGATATCCTATATTGTGTTGTACACATTTATCAAAATGTTAATATTTATGGAAGCTTTTATTTTTTAAATGTAATTTTCCATTTTAAAATTCTAAATTTAAAATCTCAATAGATTGAAAACATATAAACATTTTTAAAATTTTAATTATTTGGATGAATTTCACAATTGTAAATGAATGTGCAGTGTGGATTCGATGAACTTGAAAGCATATAACAAAGCTCAAATTGCTTACCAAATGAAGGGCCATTGACAAGCACACACAAGCAAGGCAGACCGAGAGTTTTGACATCATTGCAACAGGCCACGGTCGGCGGCATGGGGCGGTATGGAGCAACCGATGACCTGCAAGGCATTATAGCCTAATAAGAGAAGAAAAGAAGGTGAAACTACAAGTTTCCCCTTTGCCTTGTTCAGCCAAACTGACACACATTTCATGCCTGAAACCTCATTTTTCTCACACAATAATAAAATGACTCTCCAATCCTCCAACTTTCTACTACGAAAAATAATGGATATAAGGCATTAAATTTATACGAGATTGTGGTTTGTACCATTATGCACCTCCATCCTAACCCACGATAATGCGCGTCCATTGNTTATAGCCTAATAAGAGAAGAAAAGAAGGTGAAACTACAAGTTACCCCTTTGCTTTGTTCAGCCAAACTTGTCGTCGTCAATAAAAGCATCCAAACTGACACACATTTCATGCCTAGAAACCTCATTTTTCTCACACAATAATAAAATGACTCCAATCCTCCAACTTTGTACTACGAAAAATAATGGATATAAGGCATCAAATTTATATGAGATTGTGGTTTGTACCATTATGCACCTCCATCCTAACCCACGATAATGCGCGTCGATTGTTGAGGATTGTTGGGAGAGGAGTCCTGCATCAACTAATTAAGGGGTTGATCATGGGTTTATAGGTAAGAAATACATCTTTATTGGTATGAGGCCTTCTGGAAAAATNATTGATCATGGGTTTATAAGTAAGGAATACATCTTCATTGGTAATGCCAAAAATTAAAAGCAAAGTTATGAGAGTTTATGCTCAAAGTGGAAAATATCATACCATTATGGAGAGTCGTGATTTCTAACCATTGTCCGCTTTGGTCTTCTCTGCCAGTGGTTTGTCTCTATTCCTCCAGNATAAGTAAGGAATACATCTTCATTGGTAATGCCAAAAACTAAAAGCAAAGTTATGAGAGTTTATGCTCAAAGTGGAAAATATCGTACCATTATGGAGAGCCGTGATTTCTAACAATTGTCTGCTTAAGTCTTCTCTGCTAGTGATTTGTCTCTATTCCTCTAAACATACAGAAGTGATGATTTATCTGCACTTAAATTGTTATAAAACATCAATCACTTGTGCCTCCTCTAAACCTGCAAGGATTAGGAAGGATGCTGGTGATCTTTACATCCACTGTGATCCTACATAATACTCAAATCTGCCAGCTTTATGACAGTTACAAATGAATGGAAGAAATAAAATTCTTCTACTAGCGAAGTACAGTTTAAATATGCACCAAGTGAAACACTGCTAATGGTTTCAGATCTCAAGAATCAATTTGGCTGTAAATGTAAAGCTCATGAAACAATGGAGTATTCCAACTNCACTGCTAATGGTTTCAGATCTCAAGAATCAATTTGGCTGTAAGTGTAAAGCTCATGACACAATGGAGTATTCCAACTATACTGGCATTACGAGTTTTTTGATATCGCACATTATCAATGAAGAGTGTTCTTGATTCNGGAGTATTCCAACTATACTGGCATTACGAGTTTTTTGTTATCGCACATTATCAATGAAGAATGTTCTTGATTTCAAACATGCTTAGCGAGGGAGGGGGTGTTTAAATATAAAATACGCTTGAATGAATGGAGGATCCATAAAAATTAGACCAATGTACAGAGCACTGTAAAAATGTTCAGCTGAAGTTTATTTCTCTTGGTTCCTTTCGGTCAATCTGTAATGGTTGGCTATTGGCATCTGTGGTAGAACAATGATACGAAGTTTGATTATAAAGGCTCTCCTTTTTGTCCTTTCAGATTAATCACTGAAAGCTCTTTCTCGACATATTCTCCTGCCAACATAGGTGGATACTTGTGGGCATGTGGGGATTCAGCAAAGTGGCCAAGAGGATTCAAGACAGCATCAGATGCTATATGAGCAAATAACTACATCCAATGAAACAAATACTTAGATCCTCCAGAATAAGTATGAATTTAAGTTCAGTTTGCTCACTATATAAAAGAAACAATGATAATGAAACCCGATTCACTTACAGTTGAAGAGACTCTCCAGAGACTGCGATTTTGCTCTGATGCAAGCTTAATTGCATCCCTTGTCCTTTCTGTGACAACTACTTCATGCATGCCCGCTATGCAGTCACCAGCAGTCAGCCATTCAATCTGCTCAAGCGTAATGGAGTTAAAGAGTACATATCTTTGCTGGAAATTGCACATTTCTAAAACATTTAGTAATAAGAAAACAGCGCATGCTCCTCCAATGAAACCATTCTCAAAATTCAACTTACTTCTCTCAGAAGATTAATCATAATTCAGATTTTATCAGAATTCAGTCAAGTAAATGACATGATACTCTCTTTTTATCATGTTATGTCCTATTATTCTCCGTAATAAATGAAGCCGTCCAACTCTGTGATAAAAGCTAGATTATTCAGGCTGCATAATGTCAATTTTAACACACTAGCTGATTGAGTATTAACCATTGAGAAAGAACCAACAAGCTTTTGACTAAAAACTTTCTTCTTTGAAAGTCAACAGTGCATTTGCTATAACAATTAGTCTTAGTAATGGTAGATAGTATATCAACAGAGTCACAAACCTGTAAACTACAACATCGGTTATAGGTCCTAATATTTCACCATGACTATATTACCTGCTTTCCAGTCTGAATGAGAAGACATCCAATCGGTACTTTGACTTCAACTTTTTGCCCATTTCTAAGCCAAATATATAGACCAGGGAATCTGCTTCTGCCATGGATTGTTAGAAAATTAAGATCATAGTGATACCCAGCAAAGACAGTGCCCTCCTGACCATAACGATGAAGGTCACTTCCTGTTGGAGCAAGAAGATGAGGTCCCTGAGATCTCAAGAAAAGAACTTTTTAGATGAAATGGAGTCACTAGTGGGTATGGGTATGATTATTAAGGAAGACGGTTAGGAATGGAAGGAAAAATCTCTCATTCTATTGAAGAAGAAAATTGGCTATTATATATCGTTACATAATCAAATCAGACATGACTAAATCTGTATGACTAAATCTAATTCAAATAATTAAATCAAATATAATCTAAATAACCCAATCAAATCTAATCCTAACCAAGACAAGCCTTGTTCCCAGAGTAATATTACTCTCCTCAGAGGAATACGTAAGCCTATTTATAATACCAAAAAAAAAAAAAAAAACTACATACAGAAGTGATGATTTATCTGCACTTAAATTGTTATAAAACATCAATCACTTGTGCCTCCTCTAAACCTGCAAGGATTAGGAAGGATGCTGGTGATCTTTACATCCACTGTGATCCTACATAATACTCAAATCTGCCAGCTTTATGACAGTTACAAATGAATGGAAGAAATAAAATTCTTCTACTAGCGAAGTACAGTTTAAATATGCACCAAGTGAAACACTGCTAATGGTTTCAGATCTCAAGAATCAATTTGGCTGTAAATGTAAAGCTCATGAAACAATGGAGTATTCCAACTATACTGGCATTACGAGTTTTTTGTTATCGCACATTATCAATGAAGAATGTTCTTGATTTCAAACATGCTTAGCGAGGGAGGGGGTGTTTAAATATAAAATACGCTTGAATGAATGGAGGATCCATAAAAATTAGACCAATGTACAGAGCACTGTAAAAATGTTCAGCTGAAGTTTATTTCTCTTGGTTCCTTTCGGTCAATCTGTAATGGTTGGCTATTGGCATCTGTGGTAGAACAATGATACGAAGTTTGATTATAAAGGCTCTCCTTTTTGTCCTTTCAGATTAATCACTGAAAGCTCTTTCTCGACATATTCTCCTGCCAACATAGGTGGATACTTGTGGGCATGTGGGGATTCAGCAAAGTGGCCAAGAGGATTCAAGACAGCATCAGATGCTATATGAGCAAATAACTACATCCAATGAAACAAATACTTAGATCCTCCAGAATAAGTATGAATTTAAGTTCAGTTTGCTCACTATATAAAAGAAACAATGATAATGAAACCCGATTCACTTACAGTTGAAGAGACTCTCCAGAGACTGCGATTTTGCTCTGATGCAAGCTTAATTGCATCCCTTGTCCTTTCTGTGACAACTACTTCATGCATGCCCGCTATGCAGTCACCAGCAGTCAGCCATTCAATCTGCTCAAGCGTAATGGAGTTAAAGAGTACATATCTTTGCTGGAAATTGCACATTTCTAAAACATTTAGTAATAAGAAAACAGCGCATGCTCCTCCAATGAAACCATTCTCAAAATTCAACTTACTTCTCTCAGAAGATTAATCATAATTCAGATTTTATCAGAATTCAGTCAAGTAAATGACATGATACTCTCTTTTTATCATGTTATGTCCTATTATTCTCCGTAATAAATGAAGCCGTCCAACTCTGTGATAAAAGCTAGATTATTCAGGCTGCATAATGTCAATTTTAACACACTAGCTGATTGAGTATTAACCATTGAGAAAGAACCAACAAGCTTTTGACTAAAAACTTTCTTCTTTGAAAGTCAACAGTGCATTTGCTATAACAATTAGTCTTAGTAATGGTAGATAGTATATCAACAGAGTCACAAACCTGTAAACTACAACATCGGTTATAGGTCCTAATATTTCACCATGACTATATTACCTGCTTTCCAGTCTGAATGAGAAGACATCCAATCGGTACTTTGACTTCAACTTTTTGCCCATTTCTAAGCCAAATATATAGACCAGGGAATCTGCTTCTGCCATGGATTGTTAGAAAATTAAGATCATAGTGATACCCAGCAAAGACAGTGCCCTCCTGACCATAACGATGAAGGTCACTTCCTGTTGGAGCAAGAAGATGAGGTCCCTGAGCTCTCAAGAAAAGAACTTTTTAGATGAAATGGAGTCACTAGTGGGTATGATTATTAAGGAAGACTGTTAGGAATGGACGGAGAAATCTCTCATTCTATTGAAAAAGAAAATTGGCTATTATATATCGTTACATAATCAAATCAGACATGACTAAATCTGTAATCAAATCAAATCCTAACAGAGACAAGCGTTGTTCCCAGAGTAATATTACTCTCCTTATATTATTCATCAGAGGAATGCGTAAGCCTATTTATAATACCCAAAAAAAAAACTAACTGAATCTCTCGGGAATGGAAAACAACAAAGAAAAGTAAAGCTAACTAATACAGAAAAATGAAACAGAAAATGGGCTAATTTTTTTATGAAATGGGATTACACCATATTCCTCAAATTAAGGTTATTCCTCCGACACATTTCTCTGGCACACCCAAACCAAACTAAAAAGAAGATGCATGATAGCATTTATAACCAACATCCAGAAAAATAATAAAATATCCAGGAAAATATTCCTACTGTCTACAGCCAAGGATCCTCATGAAACAAAGAAGATTTTTTCATTAAGGAAATAAAAAAGGTGTCTAACTCCTGCCTAGTAAGATAATATGAAAAAAAGAAAACCCAAGAAACACCAGATATTGGAGGAGGTTAGGCAGGTGTTTCAACAGTAAAGACGTTCTTAAGTACAAAGTTAGATGGTGGAAGTTGTAACACCTGGAATTTTAAGATCCAAAAGAAAAAGAAAAAGAAAACAGAAGGATGGAAAGCAGAATGATACGCACGCAAGTTGAAGAAGATGACCATATAGTCAACAATTATTTTCTCGACCTACATTCCTTTTTTTTTTTTTATCGAATTTGAAGCAAGCCATTTTCATCAGTTTTATTCTTTTGACTTAATTTATGCCATATTGAGGAAGTTTGGAGAAATTTGGAGTATTCTTGAAGACCCGAAACAAGCTTAAGAAGTCTACAATCAAGTAAGTAACCATATGGAGCAAGTTTCTAAAAAATACTTATAAGGAGTCGTTTAGGATTGAGGACAATGATTGAGTATTATGTTTAGGAGCCTAATTTGACCTAGTCTTATGATAATTGTGCTTAGATAATGTTGTGAACAGTTTACAACTTAGTTCTATTTATAGTTATATAGCTTCGCATGCATGATTTGTGAACTCTAATAGATCAATAGACTTTTATGCTTTCCAGTATATTGAGGTTGGATTATTATCACTTAATGGGCATGATAAACATGTTATATGCCTTTATACGTTTATTATGCATGATTTAGGGCTTGGATAGCCTGTTACTTCCCAGTTATGAGTTGGTCTATCACTATGTGCCGTAGAGTACTAGTTGTGATTTTCATAGACTATGAGTTATTGTTTCGCATATTATGATCCTAGTACATAGTCATGAATTCTATATCCTCCTGGGTTGACCCGGTACCTTGTAGGAACAGATGGGGTGCAACCCGTATTCGTGAACTAACCAACAAGGGTTAGGGTCTACTTGTTACACATGACTTAGTTGTTACCCATAGAGGAGTTTCATGGGTCATAGAGAATATACTACTGAAGTACTATCAGTGGTGTCTAGTGGGGAGAGCAATGACTTTTTTACTGATCCGGCCCAAGTGGCATAGTGACAGATAGTTTACTGTCCTAGCTTGAAAAAGGTGAAGTAACATGTAGTTTTACTGTTCCTAAGATAGGTACTTTTTCTATTCTAACTCGATGAGGTTACATGAGTAGGCAGTTTACTGTTCCAGCCTGGAAAGGGAAAGTAACATGTAGTTTTACTGTTCCTAAGACAGGTACTTTTTCTGTTCTAACTCAAGGAGGGTACATGAGCAGGTAGTTTACTATTCTAGCCTGGAAAGATATAGTGACAAGTAGTTTACTGATCTTAGAAACATGTAGATGTTGCCCGACACGACTAGGGAGAACTCACCGATTAGAGCTCAGTAGGTAGACATGCATGGAGTACGGTCATCATTATAGAGCAAAAGAGCTCCTCCAGACTTATGAGTACTACCCTGGGCCTTTTCATGGGCCAAGACTCGAGGTGCACTTTGCGCAAGACTGACAAAGGGCCTAGGCATGCGTGAAACCTAGAGCCAAGAGAAAACAAAAAACCCCTTGGTTGTGAACCTAGGAGGGATTGAGTACTCCTTAAAGGAGATATGCTGAAGTTACATGATGACGTACAAAGTTTGGTACATATGTTAAGCCACACTTTGACTACCGCTAGGGATAGATACGAGCACATAGCCTAAGTTTTCGTGTATAGGATTAAGTCCAACAAGAGCCTATAAGTAGGTTACTTATTGAGTATTTTGATACTCATTCTACATTATTCTATTTTTTTTAGATGGAGTGTAGACCATTGTTGATGGCAGGAGCGTGTGGAGCCGTGCGAACGGCAAAAGGGGCCTTTAGATTGAGTTGTTTTCCTTCTTGTCATTTTATTATTATTTTAAATGTTTATGTATTTTTTGTAAACCGTTTTGATTTGACTCCGCGGATATTACCTTTAAACTACTTTTATGTCAATCTTGAATACATATTTAAATTTTAAATTTCTTGTGTCTCCCGTTTTACAAAAAAAAAAAAAAAAAAAAATACTACGACGTAGCCCGTAACACAATCTAGAACTTTGCCGAAGAAATCATATCGATCCGATCTACGGATCGAAAGATATGAAAATCAAAAAAGTGGACTGGGTTACTGATTTCGGAGGATAGAGAAGAAAAAAAAAGGGTCGGTCGACAAGCGGCGATAGGTGCCAGACACCGTCGACCGCCGGCTGGAGCAACGCAGCTCCAGCGAGGCGATGACACGTGTCGTGTAACGACCCTAAATTTCCACATACTCAGAGTCGCTACTAACGTCTCATGCTCATCTATAATGCGGAAATATAACTCTTACATGAACATAATTGATAACGTAAACTTCAAAAAACGTTTAAAACAACTTCTTCTCTGGAAAACACAGCCATGGTCTTACGTGTTTAAATATGAAATACTGAAATTTAGAGAAAACAAAAACAAATACAAAATAATTTAAAACAATGAAATGCAAAACAACCTATTCTAACTTAAGACTAGAAATTTAAATATGAATCTACCCTATGCACGTGCCACAGTCTCTGCTCGCGATGCCGCTTAAAAAAAAAAAAAAAAAAATAAATACTACTCTTTTAACCCTTGAGTGTACGTGGCGACCAGTGATTCGAGGGGTCATTACAGAAGTACTCTAAATTCTTTATTGAACCAGATCTAGTAATACTTGGCACCAGTGTCAACGTGCCTTCAGTAACAAAGAACTGGATGAGCTAACCGTCTAACACCCTGTGTAAAGAAATTCCTTTAGAAGAAATTGCCGCAACCTACAGAAGTACCCTTGCTTCTTGATTGCAATTGGAGAAACTCACGATAACTAGAAGCCACGTATAAATTACAACGCTCCTTTCATATTTTATCAGATAAAAAAAGTATTTGTAGGATCATTCTTTCTAATCAGAACAACACTCCTCTTTCTTAAATAAAAACATGATTAAAGAGTGAACAGATTCCATTTATCTAATATAAAATATAAATGTTTAATAATAAGAGAATAACGGCGGGAAGGAGATCTAAAAGATAGCAACAGATTACTGATAGAACGTGTCATACTCAAAAAAGACCATACCTGCTTCATCAAAGAAGTGAATGCATCCTTGGGCAAGCCAAACCCAATTGCTGCCATCTCAGCAACAGCCTGAGATAAGAAAATTTTAAATAATATGCACAAAAGCATTCTAGTAAATTGGAGAAACCTCATCCAATTACTTACCTCTATGGCTGATATCATTTTGAAACCCCAAGAATCCATGGTATCCTTCCATTCAGGAAACCCCTCAGGGATAACCGGCTCAGCATTGAGTTCCTGCACAACAGGAATAAAACATCCAAGGGGAAATGCACAACTAACAAGAAAAGAAAGGGTAAAAGAGATGACAATACCTTAAATCGGGTGTTTGAAGGGCGAGGACCCACTCTCCACATGTATCGCCACTTGGGATCCGGCCCCCTGGGAATCAATGGTTGGAATTCCTTGGGCATTGCTCTTATCTTTTCCTGCATTTCTTCATCGACCAGGCTTTTTGGGACTTCCACACCTTCTGGCGTCACCCCAACCTGGCGTCTCCATTTGAAAGTTTAGAATCAGAACCAAAATTGATACTTTAGCTCAGTCACGAAAGAACCTAAAGATCGATTTCTTCATTTAAGAAGCTTGTTTTCCTTCTGACAGCATTAATTTTCATCACATAGTTAACTTTCAACATCTGGAATTGTTCAAACTGATGACATCAAGCAAGGACATATTCGAGAAGTTGTTCTCTATTCTTTCCTGTTCACATTTACTTTATTTCCCACTTTCCTCCTTTCTTCTCTTATCTTTTTTTCGAGTATTAAGTTTTTTTATTCAATTCTTCACAGTGTNTATCTTTTTTTCAAGTATTAAGTTCTTTTATTCAATTCTTCACAGTGAGAAGTCAATTATTGTGGGTGGTGAAGCATCAATCGATCTTTTTTCACTTTGAAAAATAACAAAGTTGCGGGAGATTGACACTGAAAAGAAGTACTGTACACCAATTAATGAATTCATATTTTCTAATCCGCAGAAATTTTATAAAACTCGTCTCAAATCCTTTTAAAGAATCCAAAACAGAAACAAAAATCACCCACACTTTCCAAGAAGAACGGAAAATCTAGCTTCCAATCGACCTACACATTCCCAGTGATCAAACTACATCTCATACGCAAATACAATTGCAAATTTACCTGGTAATGTAAATTAGGCCTTGCGTGCAGACGCTTGAACTCAGTTGGCTTCTCAAAGAAGCTTTCCATCATATCAATAANGCATCAATCGATCTTTTTTCACTTTGAAAAATAACAAAGTTGCGGGAGATTGACACTGAAAAGAAGTACTGTACACCAATTAATGAATTCATATTTTCTAATCCGCAGAAATTTTATAAAACTCGTCTCAAATCCTTTTAAAGAATCCAAAACAGAAACAAAAATCACCCACACTTTCCAAGAAGAACGGAAAATCTAGCTTCCAATCGACCTACACATTCCCAGTGATCAAACTACATCTCATACGCAAATACAATTGCAAATTTACCTGGTAATGTAAATTAGGCCTTGCGTGCAGACGCTTGAACTCAGTTGGCTTCTCAAAGAAGCTTTCCATCATATCAATAAATCGATCGTTATCTTCGGCAGAGCATCTCGGATCCTTAACCAGGAGTGCGCCGGTCTCTTTCAGAGTCCGACTGACTTCCTTGCACAGAGCAGTGAGTTGGGGCCCAAAGTCGATCGGAGAGCCGCTGGCGAGTTCCGACGAGGCCGTAAGATACGGGGCCAGATCGATCACAGACAGGTCCATAAATGGGACAGTGATTGAGAGAACAGGAGAAAATAGAATAGTAGCAGACGATTGAGAGACTGAGGTATTCGGGCAATGGCGGGAGATGTGCAATACGGGGGGATGTTGTCGAGTACTTGCATATAAAGAAAGAATCGAGCTCATTAATAAAAATAACTAATAAGTCAAAAGTTTTAATAATATTCTAACTTTAAAAAATATTCTTAAAACTTACAAATTTTCATTTATATTCTTCCATTTAAAATTATTAAAATATATATATATATATTATCTTTTAATAATATTAATACATTTTATTTTATAGAAAAAAATTATTACCATATGGACGAAAATGGTCGACCGTTCATAATTTTTTTTTAGGATTGGATGGATGATACTTCTCTATACAAGGTTCATGGATGCACACATGCATGAGCTCACTAGGTAGGCTCCTATGCGTACTCCCTATAATTGTCTATGGGCTAGCACATGGTCACTATAACAATCCTAATTTTTCTATTTAACCTAAGGTCGCTGCTGTATACAACATTTAATACAAAAATACTTCATTTAAAACATTACAATGTCACCGTCAGCCATACATGGGAACCTTGCCTTTACCTGAAAAAATAAAATAGCAGATGGCTTAAGTATTTTAAGAAAGACTTAGTAAACGACCCCTCTATCGGGATTAAATGCAAACACGTATAATCTCATGAATGAGACCTATCATAATAGTCTATTTTCCTACGGCAGCTATCCTTGCAAGCTGTTTTTTATAGAGAGAGAGTAAGGGGGCGGAGCTTACTTAGCCTTCTCCTAAATGAGCAATTTGGATGTGTACTTAATTCTCCTGCACATGGTTCACACGTGCGAGTATGGACCCACTAGTGGGTTCGCACACCTCCTAGGTCCCTTTTTGGTTGGGCGAGCATTCTCTGGTAACTGTTGAAGTAGGACACCCGTTAGGAATGACGACCGTCACGATAGCATTATGATAAACATAATGATCGTTCTCCTACCTTGTAGCGCGCGTCCGTAGTGTCGTGAAGGAGAAGGGGTATCCCTCGATACATGAGCACACAACAATGCATGAGACCCCAATATTTTTCCATTTTTATTATGATTTAATATAACTCTGCTAGCATCTTCCTTCATAACATATCATTTCTCATATCTTTCATGCGTATGTAGGGGTTGTATTTCATGCTAGTTCGTCGTTTTGCATGTCAATCATATCATATCATTCATGTCACACATATATCATATCATAACGTTTTCATGCTTTCAGACATAACAATCCACATCATGCACATAACATATCATATATCATAACAGTCACATAACATATCCCAAGCATGTCTTCAACATATCATATCATAAACATATAAATTCATCACATACAACATAACATTCACATATCATAATATATACATATCATTTCATAACACTTTACATATACGGGTATATAATACGTGCGGAGCTACGAGCACGTCCCATCACATAACACATGGGGTCGCGACGCCGATGTGTGTGCAGGTTAATTGGGTCGAGGCGCGAGTCGCGGGGTCGGTGTTGAGCTGTATCAGGTTGGCTATTGCAAGTGGGTTGACTGTGTAGGTTGGGTCGAGGCGCTCGGTGTTGGCTACAAGTGCGTGCGTCCTATGCTGAGGAAATTGGATCTAGCTGTTGGCGTGATACGAACCAAGGGCTGGACGCTTGGATTAACGGGTTAGGTTGGCGTTAGGTTGCGGGTTGTGACCAACCCGAGTCCAGATCCGTCAGATCTTATCTCCTTCACCCGAGTTTCCATGCAATTTTTCCTTTCGATTCTCTCTCCTCTGTGTACAGAATTCAAACGATGTTCTCGATGGGATCTCGATCGTTGTGACTTTGTTTCAGCGTACCTCCCACCCTCGCGATGTCACAGGTCTGTGTGGGTACCTATGATAAGTGGAAATTAGCCCAAGGGCTCTAATACCAAATGATATGTGGAATAAACCAAGGGAAAATTCTTATACCATGATAAGAAAATCACTACAAGGGGAGTAAGATTCAGATTAACTTGTTGATTGAATATCTCAAGGCAAGAATACTTGTCTGAGATTCGAATCACTTTACAAGCAAGATCGATCATGTCTAGCTTGAATGATTCTTGTTGATCAAATATCTCAAGACATGAACACTTGTTTGAGATTCGAATCACTCTACAAGCAAGATCGATCATGTCTAGCTTGAATGATTCTTGTTGATCACATATCTCAAGACAAGAACACTTGTTTGAGATTCGAATCACTCCATAATCAAGATTGATCATGTCAAGCTTGAATGATTTTACATGCAACCTAAACTACATAAAATTGCAAAGAAACTTTAGCCATTGGCTAGAGAAAAGCACAAATGCTCCTTTTACTGTATTTTCCAAGTCTATTTATAAATACAACGTACAGAGCTTTCCATAGCCCCTCAAAATGAAAACTTTTAACCAGGTTTTCCAAGAGTTTAACTTTCAGAAATAATTAACCACTATTAATGAAAGACAATAACTCTAAATTACTCTAAATTGTAACCTACCCAAAATTCATAACAATGAAGTTTCATTCTTCTTCGATGTTGCATGAATATATCTTTTGATAATTTCAGCAACATTTTTTCCAGATTTTCATTGAAGTATATTGTATGATTTATGTCTCTTGGTTCATATCATTCTCTACTTCTTCAAGAGAATTCGTACTCGAATCTATTTGTGAAACTTTTGCAAAAAAATAAGTTATGGAAATACAAAGGACCACACAACACTCTTTCACGTGTATACATTCGAGGAACTTTAGGCCACTATGTTTGCACTCATTTACACAAATGAAGCTCTCATTCTCACCTCTCAAAATTTTCAATAGAGCCAAGATTGAATTTTAAATTTTGGGTCAATTAAAAACTAAAAAGATAAAAATAAATAAAAATCAAATTGAGAAAAAACACAAAGGAGACATATATCCGATCTTGAGCCTGAAGCTCTGATACCAAATGATAAGTGGTGGCAAACTACTAGGCATCTCCTCCGAAAATAATCTTCAAACTCTTCCAAAAGCACAACAAAATCACTAGGCAAAGAAGGGTTAAGTGTGTTAGTAAAGTAACAAGACTCCTTGCACATAAGTACAAGAATAGTCCGGTTAGAGAGCAAAACATTCCTAGTCTCACTTGATCTAACATACAAGCTTACCAAAGCTCTTTTTTTCACTTGATTCTTTTTCAATCTCTGCTTTTGAATCAGTCTCTTGCCTTTTCTTTTCAAGTTTGCAATGATCAATAAATACATCTTTTGGAGACAATGGAACAAAAGTAGTTTTTCTACCATTGTGAGTAAAAGAGTATCGATTTACATACCCATCATACATTACCCGACGATCAAATTGCCAAGGCCTCCCAGTGGTAAATCTCCAACATGCATGGATACAACATCACATAAAACATCATCAACATATTTTCCAATAGTAAAAGAAACAAGAGCTTGTTGAGTTACCTGTACTTCCCCACGATCACTCAACCATTGAAGCTTGTAGGGTCTTGGATGTAGCTGTGTCTTTAAATTAAGTCTTTTGACCAGAATGGAACTCACAACATTGGTGCAACTACCGGTATCAATGACAACACTACAAGGTACAGATTGAACAAGACATTGAGTTTGAAATAAGTTCTCTCGTTGGTCTAGGCCGTCCTCCTTAATGTGGGTTTTTAGAGCTCGTCGAGTAACTAAAGATATATGTGTAGGGTCCTCTCCACTAGACTCCCCACTCTCATCATTTTCCTCATTTATGTTGTCATGTGCCTCTTCATCTGTAACAATTTCTCCCTCCTTGATGGTCATAATTCTTGCATTTGGGCAATCTCTACTATAGTGTCCTACCCCTTGACATCTCCAACACTTTAAATCCCTATTTCGAACATTAGACTTTTCTACTTTTTCTTTCCCTGTTCTAGAACTCTCCCCTTTCTCAAATTTAGCTTGAGGCTTCTCATTAATCTCTGGATTTCTATGCTTATAATCAATGTTCTTACTATCCTTTTTCCATGTAGAAGTAGAATTGGGAAAAGTTTTAGAAGAATACCGTTGAGATCTTCTTTGGATTTGCCTCTCGATCTTAATTGCAATGTGCAACAACTCCTCAATATTAGAATAAGGCTGTAAATCAGTCTTGTCTGCAATCTCTGTGTTTAACCCATTAAGAAACCGCGCCATGAGAGCCTCCATGTCCTCATCGAGATCAAGTCGATCCATCAATGTATCCATCTCCTTGTAATAATCTTCCACAGACTTGCGTCCTTGTTTCAATGCTTGAAGCTTTTGCGCCATGTCCCGTTGAAAATATTGTGGAACAAAACGCTTCCTCATGGACTCTTTGAACTCGTACCATGAATCAATTGGTGCTTCAAGGTTTCTTCTCCTACTTGACATCAATTTATCCCACCAAATTTGAGCATATTGTTTGAATTGAGCAATGCATAACAGTACCTTCTTTTCATCACTAAAATTATGACAGTTGAACACCGACTCCACCGTTTTCTCCCATTGAAGATACTCCTCTGGATCAATTTTGCCATAAATCTTGGGAAGTTTTAATTTGATGCTCCCCACGTTACGATTAATTCTATCATCATAAGGAACACGTTGTTGCAAATTATGATACCTTCTTCCATGGTCTCTCCCTCGCATCAAACCACGACCAACCGCATGTGGATTATCCTCGTGTTGATCAGAATTGTCGCCCTCATATTGATTGGTTGAGGGCACAGGTAGTCTCCAATCTTCCTATTCGATCTGTCAACTCTTTTATTCCTCGAATTAGTCTTTCTATGGTTCGTTGTTGTGCTTCTCTCAATCGTGCATCAGTAATGTTAGGATTGTCGTCTGGATATTCCATGCTACAAAAGAAAGTTAAAAGAAAAAAAAAAAGGACCTTACAAGCGCTCCCTCACGTGTGTTCACTCATAAATGTAGTTCACTTGTGTTTAGCACTCAACACTCGAATCAATGTATCACTCCCTTACAAACTCACCCTCAAAGTTGAACACATACAAATCACACTTCAAAAAAAGAAATTGGGATGTGAGACAAGCTATGTTATAGAGCTAGGTGCAATTCAAAGTGAATAGAACAGCACACTCAACACATAAATAAGGGTATTAAAGGAGCAATCTGAATAACGACAAAGAAACGAATTAAAGAAAGAAAATGATTAAGGACTAATTTAGATGTAGTAACATATGAAAGTTAAATATAATAATCAAGAGGATAAAAGAATACATTTAACATCAATAAGCTTTCTTTCTTGTTTTTTCTTCTATAACTGATTGGCAAAATCTAATCAATTTATCAACAAGAAAATTAATTTATAATATCTTAAAGAAGAATAAAGTGTTGATAAGATCGAGATCTAACACTTTTTAAAATATGTCAACATAAATATGTCAACATACAAATCACACTAGGTAAACGGAAGAAAAATATATATATATATATATATATATAGATGAGAATCAAAAGAGATAAACGCAAGGAAACATATGTCCGATCTTGAGTCTAAAGCTCTGATACCAAATGATATAGAATCAACCCAAGGAAAAGTATGAAACGGATTATCTTGATGATCAAGATCAAGAGTAAAGAAAATTCGTTTCTAAACTCGTGATTCGAATCACTCCACAAGAGGTTTGATCACTATCATTTGAATAGCAAGTTCTAAACACAAGAATTTGCAAAAAAGATCTTAGCTCTCTAAAAAAAATAGAAATTCTATTCCTTTTTAATTCAAAAATGTGATATCCATAATCAAAGAAGAGGAGGCTTTATATAGCATTTACAACCTTAACCTATCTAACACAAAACTTCCAAATTAAATTTGATAGTAGATGAGAAATATCAATTACCTCCCTATTAAAATAGCTGGTTAACTGTGGAATACGGTAACCTAGGGGAGATTACAATATAACCTTAACTCCGGTATTAAAAACAAACAAATATTTAAATTATAATTAAATAGTTCAATGAATGAAATGTGCTTCTTTGTCATCCAGACTAGTTCTAGAAATTTTAGTTGAGTTGATTAGAACTTAAAAGTACATTTGATGCATCTCTTTCTTGAAGCTCAACTTTGCACAACATATGATGAGCTCACCATAGTTTGAATATAAGTGTACAAGGTTTGTTGTAGCTTCTTGGCTCTCGTCCTTGTAATTGGACCTTGAAATATAGAAATTTCTTGGTCGTGGTTCATATCACCGAGGCTATATGCTATCAAAGCCATTGTTATTGCCTTTTCACACACACTAATAAAAGAAAAAATGTGCCAAGGCATATATTAAGCATGAATCCTTGTTGAACTCCAAACGAAAGTTTTGCTGATAATGAACGTATTTAAGATATAAAATATTAACTATTTCCATCCCAAACTAATCGAAACCATATATTTTAACATTTTTTAAAAATTAAAAGGTAAGGAAATATAATATTATTTTGAGTTGAAAATAATTGATAGGGGAGAGTGGCCAAATATAGTGCATGATGTCATTAAAAAAAAAAAGGGAAATTAGGAGGGTGCAACCTCATCCAATATCCACTGCATGAACATGAAATAGAACCAAATCCATCAATAATTCTCCATCATCATCATCATCACTGAAACTCATCTCTCCATGGCCTCACCTATTCACATCCTCCATAGCTATCCATTTTTCAAGCTCCTTAGACTCACGTTTCTGTTATTATGAACAGTCCACCCCGGATCTTCCTTTTTCAAATTTTAATTATTATTTCTTCTTCTGACACCGAAACGACAGTCGTTTTAAATCTTAATTCAGGCCACTGCAAAACATTAAAAAAAAAAAAAAAAAGACAGAATCTAAGAGTTATTAGCAACTCAGATTTTGTTCATCATTGCCAAATTCATAACGGAATTCAATCCCAAAATCGTACACCATCCCTCTTACAACAGAATATGCCAAATACTTCCACTCCCGCCCGCCCCGCCCACTGCTGCGCTCTAACTGGCTGACTTTCTGCCACTCCCCCCCGCCCCCCTCGCCCACTGCTGCGTTGTGCCTCTGCCTGTCACACCCACCAAAGATACTCTTTCTACTCGGCGGGGCTGCTCCCTGGATAAGGATGACAGCGGGCAGCGCCTGGGGATGTACGTCCCAACCTCCTCACCCTTCGCCACCGGTCGGGCACCGTCTTTACGCTAAAACAAAAAATTTCATTTTTTTAATTGTCTTTCTTTTTTTTT
>NC_036640.1:5582170-5583882 GCF_002806865.2 Cucurbita pepo subsp. pepo
TGAACTCTAATAGATCAATAGACTTTTATGCTTTCCAGTATGTTGAGGATGGATTATTATCACTTAATGGGCATGATAAACATGTTATATGCCTTTATACATTTATTAGGCATGATTTAGGGCTTGGATAGCCTGTTACTTCCCAGTTATGAGTTGGTCTATCACTATGTGTCGTAGAGTACTAGTTGTGATTTTCATAGACTATGAGTTATTGTTTCGCATATTATGATCCTAGTACATAGTCATGAGTTCTATATCCTCCTGGGTTGACCCGGTACCTTGTAGGAACAGATGGGGTGCAACCCCTATTCGTGAACTAACCAACAAGGGTTAGGGTCTACTTGTTACACATGACTTAGTTGTTACCCATAGAGGGTTTCATGGGTCATAGAGAATATACTACTGAAGTACTATCGGTGGTGTCTAGTGGGGAGAGCAATGACTTTTTTACTGATCCGGCCCAAAGAGCTCCTCCAGACTTATGAGTACTACCCTAGGCCTTTTCATGGGCCAAGACTCGAGGTGCACTTTGCGCAAGACTGACAAAGGACCTAGGCATGCGTGAAACCTAGAGCCAAGAGAAAACAAAAAAACCCCTTGGTTGTGAACCTAGGAGGGATTGAGTATTCCTTAAAGGAGATATGCTGAAGGTTAGTTACATGATGACGTAAAAAGTTTGGTACCTATGTTAAGCCACACTTTGACTACCGCTAGGGATAGATACGAGCACATAGCCTAAGTTTTCGTGTATAGGATTAAGTCCAACAAGAGCCTATAAGTAGGTTACTTATTGAGTATTTTGATACTCATTCTACATTATTCTATTTTTTTTAGATGGAGTGTAGACCATTGTTGATGGCAGGAGCGTGTGGAGCCGTGCGAACGGCAAAAGGGGCCTTTAGATTGAGTTGTTTTCCTTCTTGTCATTTTATTATTATTTTAAATGTTTATGTATTTTTTGTAAACCGTTTTGATTTGACTCCGCGGATATTACCTTTAAACTACTTTTATGTCAATCTTGAATACATATTTAAATTTTAAATTTCTTGTGTCTCCCGTTTTACAAAAAAAAAAAAAAAAAAAAATACTACGACGTAGCCCGTAACACAATCTAGAACTTTGCCGAAGAAATCATATCGATCCGATCTACGGATCGAAAGATATGAAAATCAAAAAAGTGGACTGGGTTACTGATTTCGGAGGATAGAGAAGAAAAAAAAAGGGTCGGTCGACAAGCGGCGATAGGTGCCAGACACCGTCGACCGCCGGCTGGAGCAACGCAGCTCCAGCGAGGCGATGACACGTGTCGTGTAACGACCCTAAATTTCCACATACTCAGAGTCGCTACTAACGTCTCATGCTCATCTATAATGCGGAAATATAACTCTTACATGAACATAATTGATAACGTAAACTTCAAAAAACGTTTAAAACAACTTCTTCTCTGGAAAACACAGCCATGGTCTTACGTGTTTAAATATGAAATACTGAAATTTAGAGAAAACAAAAACAAATACAAAATAATTTAAAACAATGAAATGCAAAACAACCTATTCTAACTTAAGACTAGAAATTTAAATATGAATCTACCCTATGCACGTGCCACAGTCTCTGCTCGCGATGCCGCCGTCCTCCGTACAAGTGCGCCTTGCCTTTACCTGAAAAATGATGTGGCACACGGCCTGAGTATTTCAAAGAATACTCAGTAAGTG
>NC_036640.1:5584659-5588970 GCF_002806865.2 Cucurbita pepo subsp. pepo
GCATCAATCGATCTTTTTTCACTTTGAAAAATAACAAAGTTGCGGGAGATTGACACTGAAAAGAAGTACTGTACACCAATTAATGAATTCATATTTTCTAATCCGCAGAAATTTTATAAAACTCGTCTCAAATCCTTTTAAAGAATCCAAAACAGAAACAAAAATCACCCACACTTTCCAAGAAGAACGGAAAATCTAGCTTCCAATCGACCTACACATTCCCAGTGATCAAACTACATCTCATACGCAAATACAATTGCAAATTTACCTGGTAATGTAAATTAGGCCTTGCGTGCAGACGCTTGAACTCAGTTGGCTTCTCAAAGAAGCTTTCCATCATATCAATAAATCGATCGTTATCTTCGGCAGAGCATCTCGGATCCTTAACCAGGAGTGCGCCGGTCTCTTTCAGAGTCCGACTGACTTCCTTGCACAGAGCAGTGAGTTGGGGCCCAAAGTCGATCGGAGAGCCGCTGGCGAGTTCCGACGGGGCCGTAAGATACGGGGCCAGATCGATCACAGACAGGTCCATAAATGGGACAGTGATTGAGAGAACAGGAGAAAGTAGAATAGTAGCAGACGATTGAGAGACTGAGGTATTCGGGCAATGGCGGGAGATGTGCAATACGGGGGAAGTTGTCGAGTACTTGCATATAAAGAAAGAATCGGCTCATTAATAAAAATAACTAATAAGTCAAAAGTTTTAATAATATTCTAACTTTAAAAAATATTCTTAAACTTAAAAATTTTCATTTATATTCTTCCCTTTAAAATTATTAAAATATATATATATATATATCTTTTAATAATATTAATACATTTTATTTTATAGAAAAAAATTATTTTTTTTTTAAGAATTGGATGTATGATACTTCTCTACAAGGTTCATGCATGCACACATTTATTTGCCATTAGGCCCGGAGACTTGGTTCATGCATGCACACATTTATTTGCCATTAGGCCCGGAGACTTGGTTCATGCATGCACACATTTATTTGCCATTAGGCCCGGAGACTTGGTTCATGCATGCACACATTTATTTGCCATTAGGCCCGGAGACTTGGTTCATGCATGCACACATTTATTTGCCATTAGGCCCGGAGACTTGGTTCATGCATGCACACATTTATTTGCCATTAGGCCCGGAGACTTGGTTCATGCATGCACACATTTATTTGCCATTAGGCCCGGAGACTTGGTTCATGCATGCACACATTTATTTGCCATTAGGCCCGGAGACTTGGTTCATGCATGCACACATTTATTTGCCATTAGGCCCGGAGACTTGGTTCATGCATGCACACATTTATTTGCCATTAGGCCCGGAGACTTTTCAGTACATTCTACTGTTCCAAACCCGGAGACTTTTCAGTACATTCTACTTTGCTGAATTGAGTCTGTTCCAAACGTTCCAACTGGACCTATTACAGGATCCAAGGCGAAGAAGATTCAACAAACATTGTTTCCTTTAGCCACTCAAACATATCAACATTTGTTGAAAGATTTTATTGTTTTTTTGTTTTTCATTTTGAAAGGGTCAATTGGTCAAAATTGACTCGTCATTTGTGGAGATTAAAGAAGATCGGGATTGAATCCCGTCCACAAACGTCTTTTGTCGGGAGACTATAAATACCCACAATATGTTATGTAAAATTCAGATTCGTGGATGAATGTAATTCAGATCTCAAATTGAGACGTTTCCCTTAGAAATCCGAGCATCATATTTGTCATTTCTAAGTTTCAAGCAATTCTTGTGGTAGAATTGCACCCGAGCCATTCAATCAAGCCTTGATCAAGTTAGATTGTGGAGTGACTCAATTTAGAACAAGGTTTCCAAATCTTGCTTCTAGATCTTCGATCGTAAGAGGTAATCTAATTCTAGCCTTATCTCTTGGTTGATCCAAATTTCGTATAAGGAGGTGTTAATTACTTTGATTCAAAGGTTCTTGCTTCATCAAAAGCTTGGATCGTTGGGCTGAGGATTAGGGTTGCCTTATCAGCGCGAGTCGCGGCGACGCGAGTACTGGGCGGCTGTAGGCGTGGGCTTGAGCCGTATCAGGTTGGCTATTGCGAGTGGGTTGACTGTGTAGGTTGGGTCGAGGCGCTCGGTGTTGGCTACAAGTGCGTGCGTCCTACGCTAAGGAAACTGGATCTGGCTGTTGGCGTGATACGAACCAAGGGCTAGACGCTTGGATTAACGGGTTAGGTTGGCGTTAGGTTGCGGGTTGTGACCAACCCGAGTCCGGATCTGTCAGATCTTATCTCCTTCACCCGAGTTTCCATGCAATTTTTCCTTTCATTTCTCTCTCCTCTGTGTACAAAATTCAAACGATGTTTTCGATGGGATCTCGATCGTTGTGACTTTGTTTCAGCGTACCTCCCACCCTCGCGATGTCACAGGTCTGTGTGGGTACGTATGATAAGTGGAAATTAGCCCAAGGACTCTGATACCAAATGATATGTGGAATAAACCAAGGGAAAATTATGATACCATGATAAGAAAGTCACTACAAAGGGAGTAAGATTCAGATTATCTTCTTGATCGAATATCTCAAAGTAAGAATACTTGTCTGAGATTCGAATCACTCCACAAGCAAGATCGATCATGTCTAGCTTGAATGATTCAGACATGAACACTTGTTTGAGATTCGAATAACTCCATAAGCAAAATCGATCATGTCTAGCTTGAATGATTCTTGTTGATCAAATATCTCAAGACATGAACACTTGTTTGAGATTCGAATCACTCTACAAGCAAAATCGTTCATGACTAGCTTGAATGATTCTTGTTGATCAAATATCTCACGACAAGAACACTTATTTGAAATTCGAATCACTCCACAAGCAAGATTGTTCATGTCAAGCTTGAATGATTTTACATGCAACCTAAACTACATAAAATTGGAAAAAAAACTTAGTCATTGGATAAAAAAAAAAAATAAATAAATAAAAAAAAAGCACAAATGCTCATTTTATTGTATTTTTCAAGTCTATTTATAAATACAACCTACATAGTTTTATATAGCCTCAAAATGAAAACTTTTAACCAGGTTTTACAAGAGTGGTAACTTTATGAAATAATTAACCACTATTAATGAATACATTAACTCTAAATTACTCTAAATTGTAACCTACCCAAAATTTATAACAATGAAGTTTCATTCTTCTTCGATGTTGCATGAATATATCTGATATGAACCAAGAGACATCAATCATACAATATACTTCAATGAAGATGTGAAGAAAAAGTTGTCAAAATTATCAAAAGATGTTTCAATTCATGCCACATTGAAGAAGAATGAAGTTTGATTGTTATTAATTTTGGGTGGATTACAATTTATTGTATTTTAAGACTTTTTATTTCAGTTAGGTTACAATTACCTAATGGCTAATTATGGTCATTAAGTATGAATGTTACAACTCTTGTAATGCCTTCCATAGTTTCATTTTTGAGGCCCAAGTATGTTGGATTTGTAAGCAGACTTGGAAAATATAGAATTTATTCTCCAATTTTTTTCCAGGTAATAAGGAGCTGGTCGATGTCGGGAGCGGAGTCTGGAGCAGATGCCATAGACAAACCTCACCTGTCGTCTCAACCCTTTTATTTTAAAATGTTTTGCGTCTGTTCCTTATTCTGTCTTTTAACTATTATGTTGTATTTTAAATTACTAATGTGCGCACACTATTTTGGTATAATGTAAATTATGTTTTAAATTCTAATGATTTTATTTCGCAAAAAAATTTACCCGTCTTTTTGAGCCATCGCATCAGCCATGTCCTTACAGAGAGCTTCATCTGTGTAAAGCGCCTCTTGGGAATTTGAATAAAGAACTTTCTCGACTCTTTCAACGGATCTGAGCCAAACCGCTACACCGCTCTTTTTACGAGTTCAAGAGCAAACTCAATCCTTTCCACGACGCAGGATCAAACCGATACAAGTATTTGAGTTTGATAATAACACACCACAACTCTCTCAAAGAGTAGATTTACAATTTGTGATACTCACAACTATTTCCTCACAATACAATAATAATCCCTCTCAAGAATAAGATGAAAAGAAATAAACTTGTAAGCTTGGAGAGAGCAACAAACAATTGAGAGTTTGAACAAATGAGGATTGGAGAATGTATATAAGCTGTGTGTTTTAAAATGTGGGGAAGATGAGTTTATATAGAGGAGAAAAGTGGCAAAATGTAGGATTGAATATTGACCATTGGATTGTGTTAGGAATAATGAAAGGTGGAGATTAAAAGTAAATAAATAAGAAAATTTTCTAAATTCATTTATTTCAAAATTTTAATATAATAGTAA
>NC_036640.1:5595992-5639482 GCF_002806865.2 Cucurbita pepo subsp. pepo
CTTTTTACATTCATAACATATTACCTCATCGTTTTTGCTCTTTTCACCTTTTGACTCTTTTTGATTTGTGAAATGTTTCTTGAATTGTTTCTTCCTTTTAATAAATTTTTTATACTTACGTGTGAAGTAGGCGACATCATCTTCATCAAGGACGTCCTCATCTTCAGAGTCAACTTTGATGGACTTTAGGGCTATACTTTTCTTCTTTTTGGATTCTTCTTCCATGTGCCCCTTCATGGTAATCTCATGTGTCATGAGAGAACCAACGAGTTCATCCAAAGGAAGCTTTGTGAGATCCTTTTCTTCTTGAATCGCCGTCACTTTTGCCTCCCAACTTTTAGGCAGAGATTTAAGAATTTTTCTTACATTTCCGGGAGTAGAATATACTTTTCCAAGATTTTTCAAAGCATATAAAATATTAGTAAATCTAGTAAACATATCACCAATAGGTTCATTCTCCTCCATTTTTAAATAGTTCATAATTATGAACTAACATGCTAATTTTTGTTTCTTTAACTTGATTGGTTCCCTCATGAGTTACTTCAAGAGTTTTCCAAATTTCATATGCCGAACAACACATAGATATTCTATTAAACTCATCATTACTTAGGGCACAATAGAGAACATTTATAGCACTAGCATTAAGAGAACATTTTTTTTTATCATGCTNATTGGGATGTAAGGACAATTACTAACATTTAACCGCAATTGATAATCAACGGATTGCAAATAAATTTTCATTCTAGCTTTCCAACATGTATAATTTGTTCCATCAAAATAAGGTGGCCTAGAAATTGATTGTCCTTCACTAAAACCATTTTTAACACGTAGGTTTGCCATAAGCTCGAACAATAAAATTTAGATAAAAAATCTATAGGAGAAACTTGCTCTGATACCAATTGTTGGATCGGTATGGCAACCCTAGAGGGGGGGTGAATAGGGTTTTAACGATAAAAGTGTTTAAACGTGATTAATTTTTCTAATGATGAAACTTTTTACAAATAAGTAGAAGATGATAATTACTATAACAAAGTAATTCAAGTCAAAACAATAATCAAGTAGAACATGCAATAAATCACAATAATAATTTTGAAATTAAATAGGAAAGAGTTAGAGAAAATGACACCGTAGTTTTATAGTGGTTCGGTCAAACTCGACCTACTCCACTCCCCAAGCGCCTCTTGGGAATTTGAATAAAGAACTTTCTCGACTCTTTCCACGGATCTGAGCCAAACCGCTACACCGCTCTTTTTACGAGTTCAAGAGCAAACTCAATCCTTTCCACGGCGCAGGATCAAACCGATACAAGTATTTGAGTTTGATAATAACACACCACAACTCTCTCAAAGAGTAGATTTACAATTTGGGATACTCACAACTATTTCCTCACAATACAATAATAATCCCTCTCAAGAATAAGATGAAAAGAAATAAACTTGTAAGCTTGGAGA
Organism: Cucurbita pepo subsp. pepo; assembly: GCF_002806865.2. Taxonomy (NCBI): domain Eukaryota; kingdom Viridiplantae; phylum Streptophyta; class Magnoliopsida; order Cucurbitales; family Cucurbitaceae; genus Cucurbita; species Cucurbita pepo. The sequence goes on from NC_036640.1 coordinate 5,597,444, forward strand.
GAGCAACAAACAATGGAGACTTTGAACAAATGAGGATTGGAGAATGTATGTAAGTTGTGTATTTTAAAATGTGGGGAAGATGAGTTTATATAGAGGAGAAAAGTGGCAAAATGTAGGATTGAATATTGACCATTGGATTGTGTTAGGAATAATGGAAGGTGGAGATTAAAAGTAAATAAATAAGAAAATTTTCTAAATTCATTTATTTCAAAATTTTAATATAATAGTAATATAATATAATAATAATAAAAAGTTATGTGAGTAACGGTCAAATGAAATTCAAAATTTATTATAAATATAATAATATAATAATAATAAAAACTATGTGAGTAACCACCAAAATTTTAAAATATAATAATATAATAATATAATATAGTAATAATAAAAATCGATGTGAGTAACGGTTAGATTCAAATTTATATTTTGTAAAAATAACTTTATTTAAAAATATAATAATAAGAAAAACTCCACCATTTGTTACTCTCCCAAAATCATAAATGTCATACTTTGATATATTTTGATTTGTCCATCATTTTGATTTTGCTGCCACATCATCACGTCGGGTATGTTGTCTCGACTGTAATTTCTTCGTTTTAGCTCTGATTTGAGTAATTGAAAAGTCGTTGAAATTGTTATTCCCGACCTTATACTGTGGACAGTTCAAAATACTGAAAATGGTTAATAATTAAAAAGTAGGTTTGTTATCATCAAAACATCAGTTAATTGATTGAAATTAATTAAAGTGACATGAAGTGCCAAAAAGCCAACAAATCCCTATTTCGAACATTAGACATTTCTACTTTTTCTTTCTCGGTTCTAGAACTCTCATCTTTCTCAAATTTAGCTTGAGGCTTCTCATTAATCTCTTGATTTCTATGCTTATAATCAATGTTCTTACTATCCTTTTTCCATGTAGAAGTAGGATTGGAAAAGGTTTTAGAAGAATATCGTTGAGACCTTCATTGGATTTGCCTCTCGTTCTTAATTGAAATGTGCAACAACTCCTCGATATCATAATAAGGCTGTAAATCAATCTTGTCTGCAATCTCTGTATTTAACCCATTAAGAAACCGCACCATGAGAGCCTCCATATCCTCATTGAGATCAAGTCGATCCATCAATGTATCCATGTCCCGTTGAAAATATTGTGGAACAAAACGCTTCCTTATGGACTCTTTGAACTCGTACCATGAATCAATTAGTGCGTCAAGATTTCTTCTCCTACTCGACATCAGTTTATCCCACCAAATTTGAGAATATTGTTTGAATTGAGCAATGCATAATAGTATCTTTGCACTCGGTAAACAAACTTATGAACTACTGGAACCGGAACCTATTGATTCACTGTATACCTTCTTTTCATCACTAAAATTATGACAGTTGAACACCGACTCCACCGTTTTCTCTCATTCAAGGTACTCCTCTAGATCGGTTTTGCCATAAAACTTGAAAAGTTTTAATTTGATGCTCCCCACGTTTCGCTCAATTCTATCATCATAAGGAACTCGTTGTTGTAAATTATGATACCTTCTTCCATGGTCTCTCCCTCGCATCAAGCCACGACCAACTGCATGTGGATTATCCTCGTGTTGATCAGAATTGTCTCCCTCATATTGATCGGTAGATTGCGCAGGTAGTGGAATCCTCTCTCGAGCTTGATTTTGAATCTCCAATCTTCCTATTCGATCTGTCAACTCTTCTGTTCCTCGAATTAGTCTTTCCATGGTTCGTTGTTGTGCTTCTCTCAATCGTGCATCAGTAATGTTACGATTATCATCTGGATTTTCCATGCTACAAAAGAAAGTAAAAAGAAAGAAAAAAAAAAGGACCTCACAAGCGCTCCCTCACATGTGTTCACTCGTAAATGTAGTTCACTCGTGTTTAGCACTCAACCCTCGAATCAATGTATTCCCTTACCTCCAAAAAAAATTGGGATGTGGACGTAGTAACATATGAGAGTTATAATAATCAAGAAAAAAAAAAAAAACATTTAATATCAATAAGCTTAAAAAAAAAAAAAAAAACTTCTTATGTAACTAATTGGCAAAATAGAATCAATTTACCAACCGTGTTGATAAGATGCCTTATAAAATATGTCAACATTAATTAAAGCACAGAAATAATGTTTTTTTTTTTGCTATATATGTTTTAGACGGAATATGAACATGCTACATTCTTTCACTCCGTAAACTCAATCACTACACAAACTGAATATATATATATATATATATGAGAATCAAAACAAAAATGCAAGAAAACATCTCCGATCTTTATTAGGTTTTGAAGTCATAAACTTTATGGAGATATTATTTATTGAAATTTATTTTCAATAAATAAATATCTAATTATATAAATAAATATTACACATAAATAACGAAATTAGTTTCTTCTCTTTTATAAAACTAAATTATGTTATATTTTATAATTAATTTTACGTTGAACTATGTTAATATGTTACAATTTTCGTTCATTGTTTATTATTATTATTATTATTATTATTATTTGAATAATAATGGATTGATTTGTGTTTGTTTGTGAACTTTTAATATATTTTAGGTAAGATTGTATCCCAATAATTATAAATTGTGGATAAATAAAACTTAAAAAAAAAATTTGACAACCCAACCCGAACCCAATCCAAAAATAGAGGGTTGGGTTGGGTTGGGTTACCAATCCAACCAACCCGAACTTTTGGGTTGGGTCAAAAAAATCTCTCAACCCAACCCAGCCCGGATCAGGTACCCTTAGTTTAGGGTGATATTATTGATTTTTAATAAATAAATATCTAATTATATAAATAAATATTACACATAAGTAACGAAATAATGAAATTAGTTTCTTCTATTTTATAAAACTAAATTATGTTATATTTTATAACTAATTTTATTTAAGCATTTTATAGATTTTATGTTCTATATGTTATATTATAAAATAAATATATAATTTTATTTTTAATCGCTTTCTTAAAAATAATAATTTTAGATAAAATAATCTTTTAATCGGTTATTTTTTAAATCTGAATTTAAATTTTAAAAATATAATTTTAAAAAAATTTAAATAAAAGAGATATTGACCAATAAAAAAAATAAAACTATATATTTTGTTATTTAAATATCGATCTATTTTATCGATTTTGTTAATTCATTACATTCAGATTATTTTATCTTTCTCTAGCTACATTTAATGGATCCTAAATTCTTGACTTACAACGGCGTCGTGCTTCGAAGATTTGATGTACGCAGTTTAGAAGATTGTAACTATTTGAACGATGTCATCATCGATTTCTATTTTGCCTACCTGTTCGAGTCACATCAATCTGACGACATATTGTTACTACCGACGAGTATCTCTTTTTTGCTGGGCAACGCTCTTGACTGGGATACTTTCATGGCCACAATGGAATCTCTGAACTTCCATGAGAAGAAACTCATCTTCTTCACCGTCAACGACAACTCCAATTTCTCCTCTTCTGGCGGATCTCATTGGAGCTTGCTTGTCTACTGCAGAAAGCGAAATTTATTCATGCATCACGATAGCCTTCACATGATGAATAATGAATCTGCATTCACTATCTACGAATCTGTCAATAGTTATATTAGTTATGATTCAGCTGAGTTCATGGAATGCCGAGCACCTCGACAAAGGAATGGATATGATTGTGGATAGTACGTGATGGAAATTGCTAGAGTGATTTACGAGCGCTATTTTAACTTTGATCAGTTTCAAAACGAAGATGAAATTTGTGGGTCGTTTAACGTGGTCCAAAGTGTGAATTGTAAACATGTTGAGTCCAATATGCGGTATGAAATGTTCAGCTTATCTTAGGATTGAATCAATAAACTGATCTTTTTTTACAATTGCAGTAATTTTGTTTATTATCGATCTGCATTACGATAGCCTTCACATGATGAATAATGAATCTACATTCGCCATCTACGAATCTGTCAATAGTTATATCAGTTATGATTCAGCTGAGTTCATGGAATGCCGAACACCCCGATAAAGGAACGGATATGATTGTGGATTGTACGTGATGGAAATTAGTAGAGTGATTTACTATTTTAACTTTGATCAGTTTCAAAACAAAGATGAAATTTGTGGATAGTTTAACGTAGTCTAAAGTGTGAATTGTAAACATGTTGAGTCCAATAAGCGGTCTGAAATGGTGCAGCTTATTCCAGGATTAATCAATAAACATATATTTTTTTTTTTACAATTGCACAATTTTGTTTTCAACTGTATTCTAATGTACCAAATTTTTTTAACAAATTTCCATACATATTTTTTCTTTAAATTTTTTTAACAAATTTCCATACATATTTTTTTAAATAAAAAAATTGAAATCTTTTGGACCAATTAATACGTACCCTCTCCCATATTGTTTGAGCATAAGCTGTCATGGATTTGCTTTGGGCTTCCCCAAAAGGCCTTAGTCCAATAGAGTTAGTATTCCTCTTATAAATCCATGATCATTCCCTAAATTAGCCGATGTGGGACTTCCATCATCCAACATCTCCCTCGAACAAAGTGCGCCTCCCCTTAATCGAGGCTCGACTCCTTTGGAGTCCTAGTCATTTTTTACTGCCTTCGAGGAGGCTTGGCTCCTTTTCTCGAGGCTCGACTCCTTTGGAGTCTTAGTCATTTTTGACTGCCTTCGATGAGGCTTGGCTCCTTTTCTTTTGGCTCCTTTTCTTTTAGAGTTCTTTGTTCGATATTTGAGGATTTATCAATCTATTGGCATGACTAAGTTTAAGACATGACTCTGATACCATGTTAGACGAACACGACTCTCCACAATGGTATGATATTGTCCACTTTGAGCACAAGCTCTCGTGGCTTTGCTTTGGGCTTTCCCAAAAGGCCTCAGTTCAATGGAGTTAGTATTCCTCATTTATAAACCCACCCATGATCATTCCTTAAATTAGCCGATGTGGGACTTCCATCATCTAACACAGAGTATTGGGGCACAACAGAATTTGTGTGCTAGATGGAGGATTGCCGAAATGGCGTAAGTTAGGATATGATGTTGAATCTAGTGCATCCGGTGATGCTATTTTGAAAGCTACTGCTGCAAGTGAGGCAATAGAGAGAATTTATCAGGGGCTAGCTGTAAGTTCATAATTTCATATGTATTGTTATTTTTCCACTTGCAACATCATTGTGCATAGGTTTCACGGTGCTCGGTTTGTTTTCTCAGGTCGGGCCAATTACATTTCAGACCAAGTTTCAGCCACATCTGGTCTGGGACCTCGAGAAGGTCAGGGTATTCATTACAAAGCTGTTAGTGTATTAGTGTTTAAGGATTCTTAATCATTGAAATTCGAGTAGATATATGAACTTGATTATTGGTATCTGTTTGGCTCTCGAAAGGTACTCGATTTTAAATTTATCATAGCGTTTCTAAGGATCTTTGAGTGCTAGTATGCATATAAATAGTCGAATGTAGTGCAAGTGTGTGCAAATAATCAATATAACTGTGTCGTAGGGGCATTTTAGATGGGAACGAGCCTTTATATGTTATTTTCTCGATTTCGTGTTCCAGATTCAAGAGAATTGATATGGAAAAATCACTACAACGGGAGTAAGATTCGGATTACCTTGTTGATCGAATATCTCAAGACAATAACATTGTTTGAGATTCGAATCACTCCACAAGCAAGATCGATCATGTCTAGCTTGAATGATTCTTGTTGATCAAATATCTCAACGCAAGAACACTTGTTTGAGATTCGAATCACTCCACAAGCAAGATTGATCATGTCGAGCTTGAATGATTCTACATGCAACCTATACAACATAGAGTTGCAAAGAAACATAGTCATTGGCTAAAGAAGAGCACAAATTTCTTTTACTCTATTTTACAAGTCTACTTACAAATACAACATAACCAGGCTTTATATAGCCTCAAAAATGAAAGTCTGCTTACAAATACAACATAACCAGGCTTTATATAGCCTCAAAAATGAAACTAACAGGCTTTCCAAGAGTTTGTAACCTTTATACTTTATGGTCAGAATTAGCCCTAATGTAAATGTAACCGAAATTAAATAAAAAGTCTTAAAATACAATAACTCTCAATTACTCTAAATTGTAACCCACTCAAAATTTATAACAATCAGAGTTCATTCTCATGAATTGAAACATCTTTTGATAATTTTGACAACCTTTTCTTCACATCTTCATTGAAGTATATCGTATAATTTATGTCTTTTGGTTGATATCAAAAAATATTGCTGGAAGAACTCCCGAACACATAGATGCTAGTTCAAAGGCCAGTTACTGTAGATTTGGAAAAATATTTGCTTTTGAATAAGGAATATTTCTTAAGTTGTTTTNTGGGACTGTCCGAGGACCTCGAAAACGAATCAGAAGTGGCCATGTTCCTGGCAGCAAGTGTATTCCTTTTGCCCAGGTTTGTATCAATGGAAGTTTGAAGTTATAAAATTATTGAATATTGAACTTGGCTTTTATAGCCTTACAAATAAACTAACCACACATCTTGGAAACAAATCTGAGAAAAATATTGAAACAATCATTCCCTCGAACTTATTCTTCTTTGTCAAGAATTAGTTCAAGTCATAAAAACTCTGCACACCAAGTTCTTCACGCGACTTCCGAAATGCTTCTCTTTGAGTATTCTCCTCATCCAAACAGCTTAACATGTACAGGCACGAGCAGCAACAAACTCAGCTTCTGTGGTCGATAAGATGACTATAGGCTGCTTACGAGAAGACCAAACTATTGCTCCTCCACTCATCATAAACACATGGCCTGAAGTACTCTTGCTATCTTCCATGTCTCCGGCATAGTTACTATCAGTAAATCCATTTAAATCACTAACTCAACTTACAACAAACATGAGATCAAGACGAGTAGTTGTGAGATACATCAAACTTCACTGTTTATACAAAGTTATATCTACTTTTGCATAATTTTCATCCTTGTCTGTTAATAAATCCCGAGTCAATGTGATCTCTGATTTTTCTCTTTTTCTTTTCAGTTATTTTTTTTTTCTTTGAAGAAGTTTTCCTTTGGCTGGTTTTTACTCGTCGGCGTTTTCCTCTCAATTGCCAGAAGTCAACATTGCCAATTTTCTATCCTCTTGATAAAAAGTGTTTGCTCACTGGAACTGCTTTGCAGTCCTTCCTTGATGAAGTAGGATTCTATTCAACTAAACCAGGTTCTAGGTGCTTGTTTTAATCAGTAGAGAGCCTTTTGGAGTTTGTACACCATCTCCTCACTTCCCTTTTTCTCATAGCCTTTACTGGAATCTGCTAACCAAACAGGTGGATGTCAATTTCTCCCCTTCCTTATTGTCAAATCTGGTGCAATAGTTACTGGAAACTTGTTTTCAGCAACTGGTTCAATTGTTTCAGCAACCGATTTAGTCGATTCTTCCGTGACTTTCCCTTCTTCGTTTTCAACAACTAGTTCAATTGTTTCAGCAACCGGTTCAGTCGTTTCCTCTGTGATTCCTCATCTTTCGGCTGTGTTTTTATCAATTTCAATGTTTTCCCCGTCAAATTTTTTTTTGTGAAAGTTCTCTATTTATAATCAAATAAATTACAGGGATACGAAAATAGTAATAAATGGAAAGAATAATATATGGAAAGATACCTATATTAAGGAAGATATTTTCCCTATAATGATATATCAAATATGATATATATGATAAACTATAATTTAGTACTGAATATCATTAATAGAATCTGATGTTGCTTGCCTTTCATACATGCCTCACAGGTGGTGTTTGGAGCTCCAATTTGCGTCAGGCCTTTCACCATGTTTTTGTGTTTCAAGGTGCACAAGCCTTTGTAGCCGAGATGACCATATCGATGGTGCCAAAATGTTGACTAATCCGTATTTGAAACTTGTGAGCATCTTTCTTCATTTGTTGTGGTAGATGATTCAGTACCCAAAATAGACTGTGATTTGCGCTCATAATTGACTCTGCTATTTTTCCTCTTTGTGGATGATAAATGCTACATACATCTTTAAACAACACTGCTACTCTTTTTTTCTTATAGTTGTCCAACGCTCAAGAGATTATTTTTAAGTTCAGGTACCCAATACACATTACTAATAGTGCAATGAACCCCATGCAAAATTAATTTCACTGCACCATTTCCCGTAACTTTCATACTTGTATTATTTCCAAGTTTGACAATGTGGGAAAATGTCTTGTCTAAGCTTGAAAAAATACCTTCACTTGCACACATATGGTTTGAGCAACCGAAATCTAAGAACCAAGCATCACTCCTTTTTGCTTCATGTCTTTCCATATGAGCTATTAACAGCATTTCATCCTCTTTTTCCGGCTTTGCATAATTCATTTCCTTATTCATCTTTGGACATTCATATTAAAAATGACCTAAGTCATGACACCTATAACATTCAACAGTTGCTTTGTTGAAAGTTGATCTTCCTCTTTTGCGTCCTCTGCCCCTGTAAGTTCCTCTTCCTCTATTACTTATTTCGATTCGTCCTTCGAATTTTAGAACTTGCTCCTCTCCATTAATACTGGATTGTCGAAATTTTTGTTCATGCACCACTAATGAACTTTGTAGTTCATCAATGACATGTTATCAGTATCTTTGGATTCCTCAATGGATACTACAACATAAGTAAATTTTTCAGTCAGAGTACGCATAATTTTTTCTACAATTTTCTTGTCTAGCATATCTTCTCCATTGCTTCTCATCTCGTTGGAGATTATCATCACTCTTGCAAAATAATCTGTGATACTTTCATCATTTTTCATCTCTAGGATCTCAAATTCTCTCCTTAATGCATTAAGAAGAGATTTCTTCGCATTTTGGTTTCCACCAAATTTTCGCTTCATTGATTCCCAAACAATCTTGGCTGTGCGACGATCCCAGATTTGTTCAAAGACAGTACGATAAATTGCCTGGAAGAGGTAATGCTTTACTTGGTGATCTTTGAGTCTAGCATCATCAAGGTGGCCCTTTTGTGCCATCGTCAACATTGTTCCTTCCTCTGGTTCTGAGAAACCATTCTCCACCACACTCCACAGACCTTTTGCTCTAAGCAAATTTTCTATCAGCTCACTCCAATGATCATAGTGACCATCGAAGTGAGGGATCTTCGTTAAAATTTTGTCTTCACTCATACTCTCTCTATTTGATCACTAAAAAATTGTGGCTCTGATACCCATGGTTAGGTTTTAACATAAATAAGCGTTAGGTTTTAACATAACTAAGCCAGAAACATAAATAATTGAAGTTTGAAGTGATAATATTATTGAATACTGAACTTAACTTCTATATCCTTACAAATAAACTAACCACAAATCTTGGAAACAAATCAGTTAAATATTTAAACTAGATCCTTAGAAATACTCTAACTATTTTGACCTAATTAATTTCTTATAACAATCTTGAGCCTAAAGCTCTGATACCAAATGATAGGTGGAATAAATCCAAGGGAAAAGTCTGATGCCATAATAAGAAAATCACTGTAAGGGGAGTAAGATTCGGATTACTTGTTGATCGAATATTTCAAGACAAGAATACTTGTCTGAGATTTGAATCACTCCACAAGCAAGATCGATCATGTCTAGCTTGAATGATTCTTGTTGATCAAATTTCTCAAGACAAGAACACTTGTTTGAGATTCGAATCACTCCACAAGGAAGATTGATCATGTCAAGCTTCAATGATTTTACATGCAACATGCATGACTTTATATAGCCTCAAAATGAAAACTCTTAACCTTCCAGGTTTTGGAAGAGTTGTAACTTTCATAATTTATAACCATAATTAACCACTATTAATAAAATACAATAACTCTAAATTATTCTAAATTGTCACCCACCCAAAATTTATAACAATGAATATTTTTCTTCAATGTTGCATTAAGTTTCTAAAACTTCCCAAACCTTCGGACCTCACCAGGGAATTTGAGATGAGTTTTCTCTCTCCTTCTCGTTTTCTCTTTCTTGTTCCTTTCCCTTTGTTTTTCCTTGCATGTAAGCTCTGAAGCGTGTGGTAGGAGGTTTGTGGGTTGTTTGGAGTAGCGTGGGCGTCGGGTAGGGTGTGGCTGAGAGGGGTGCGAGAATTTCGGTGCCTTGCCAGAATTCTCCCTCATTTTTTGGCGACCGTTACACTCATGCTATCGAAAACCAACAAAAAGAAGAAGAGTATTTAATATTATAGTATATACGTCCATACATAACATATTAAATAAGTAATTCATACTCGTTCAACCTACCATGCATGAGGTTTCACATTAAGAATCATGGTCCAGTGAGACGATACACATAATGCTTCCTTACTTGTCGTGATATAAATTTCCTATGAGACGTGTATATATATATCATTCATGCTTATCATATACTACATCATGACGTGATTGTACTCAAATACAAACATGAATCAATAAACAACAAATACACGTATCAGTACAAGCTACGTGTTATTCATGCATAAATCAATTCATTCAACCCAGCTCGGAATCATTCCAATAATAAGTTCACTTGCAGTTTCAAGCTCAATTTTGTGTTCTTAAGTTTGCTTAGCAGAATGTTTCTAAATTTAGTTCATACAAATTCACTTACAATCGAGCTTATAGTTTATCCGCGACTCAACCTCACTTAATTAACCTAATGTTTACCAACCGTGTTAGAATATTATAAATTATTCAAAATAATAATTATACTATCATTTTTTAAAATATTATAAATAGAATTTTGTTAAATTTTATAGACAGAATATTATAAATAATAAGTTGCAATTAAAAGTTTAATATAATTTCAATATATTTTAATTTAAAATATATTTATATATTATAATATATAATAAATTAATTAATTACTCTGTAATATAAATATAGAGTATAGAGTAAATTAGCTTTAAACACGTGCCGCCGGGCTAGGGGCGAGTATATTCTCCGTCTTCACGTTCATTCATCTCATCAAAAAATCTATTCTTCACTCCCTCCAATGAAACGGAAATTTCTCACCTCTTGATTGGAGATGGATCGTCGCGTATTAAATGAACATACACAAGCGAACAAATATACGTTACATATATCTATAAATAATTATAGGTATCAAATTTATATATTTTTGTTATCAGAAAAAAAAAAAAAAAAATTTATTTTTAGAATTTGGGTATGAATTTAAATGTAATGGAAAGCAAAAGAATTAAAAATATATTTTAATTATTTTTATTTTATATATTTTTTTTTGTAACGATCAAACCTAAAGGCATGAAATTATAGGAATTAGTTGCAGAATGATTACAGGTTACCATTTTATGAAGGGCCAAACTTTAGCCGTCTGACACTTCCTCTATTACTCTCAGCCCCTCCTTAAACCTCAAAGACGGCATTGGCGTTTATCTCTGTAAACCTTTGAATCTCTCTTCATTCTCGGTTTCCTACAGCATCCTCTTTTGCTTAGTTTCAACAACTTAACATCGAGGTATACCTTTGAAACTATGGTGAATTTGCAGATGTTTCAATCAATTTTGACGAGTCGAAATGAGAACTGAAGAGCTCGTTTCCATCTGTTTTGCTGGATTTTCTTTGTTGTTGTTCTGTTCTGTTTGTGTCGATATGATTTCGATTTTGACGAGTGGAAATGAGAAGTGAAGAGCTCGTTTCCATCTGTTTTGCTGGATTTTCTTTGTTGTTGTTGTTCTGTTCTGTTTATGTCGATATGATTCGATTTTGACGAGTGGAAATGAGAACTGAAGAGCTCGGTTCCATCTGTTTTGCTGGATTTTCTTTGTTGTTGTTCTGTTCTGTTTATGTCGATATGATTGCATTTCTATTGCTGCTAAATCGGTCATTGCCTTTTTTATATACTCGATGTTTTCCACCTGCTCTCTGTAATATGTTTAGGTTGTCGGGTTTCATCTTTGGTTTTAATTAATGTGATATCCCAATGAATTAAGGCTTTTTACTTCTCAAAAAACATTATTGGCGGCGGGGAAGGTTAGTGACTAAGTTTCAGTTGCTCATTCTATAAGAAAAAGAGCGAGTTTCAGTTAGTAGTTTGATGATGCATGCTATTGCTTGGTATCTACCTATCCCACGCCGAAAAGTTATTAGGTGATTCTCTGTTGATAACTTTTTGGAAAGCTGGATAGAAAATTGTTGGTCCGAGTCTTCTTGGCTCTTTTGTATTCTTTTTATTTTTGCTCAACGAAAACTTGGTTTTTTTTTTTTTNTTTTTTTTTTTTTTTTTTTTTTTTTTTAATTGCTGAGATAGAGGCAATGAAATGAATTATGAAAACATAATGCTGGGAATCGTTTCGTTCGGTTTCCTATAGAGTTTTATACTATCCTTCCTTGTTTGGTTCATCAGAGAGCTACCTGTTTAAATAAAATCATGTATCATTTTATTAGCCTGTGGTAGGAATTGACCATTACTCTTTTTTCTCATTTATAAATTCTGATTCTCGATCAATATATTTGTTTCTTTATTGAAGCATAGTCGACTGAAGCCTGAAATGGGGTATTGTTTTTTTCTTTTGGAAGATTAGAGATGAGTGGCTAATTCTACAATTTCGAAGGAGCAAATATGCACGTTGATTCTATTGTTTATTTTTGAGCAGTCATATTTTCTTTCACATGGCAACTTGATGAGCTGTTTGAGTAATTATATTCCATAAGCTTTGCCATTTATAGTTTTTCATGATGTATAGTATTTCTGGAATGCTAGGAAGTATAAATGGCGGGAAAATCAAACAAAGGAAGGAATAGGAAAGGGGCACACCATGCTACTACACATTCTTCTGAGGTAGTAGTTTCTTCTGATGCTTCAGAAGTTGTTAATGGTGCTTTGGAGTCTAAAGCGGAGCCAGTTGGACCAGTTGAGGAATCATCAGACATTAAAGGATCTGAAACAGCTAATCCAGAAAATCAACCAAAGCAAGGTAGTTGTTTTCGTGATTAGTCCGATGAATCCTGTATTNTGGATTTTCTTTGTTGTTGTTCTGTTCTGTTTGTGTCGATATGATTTCGATTTTGACGAGTGGAAATGAGAAGTGAAGAGCTCGTTTCCATCTGTTTTGCTGGATTTTCTTTGTTGTTGTTGTTCTGTTCTGTTTATGTCGATATNTTAGTCCGATGAATCCTGTATTATGGAAAACTCTCATGAACATGGAATTGACATTAGTTGAGATTCTAGTCCTGAATTTTTTTCCCCTTAAAAATGAAAACATGAATGAAAATAAGCTGTAATGGAGCACCAAGCATGTGTGAGAAGTTTATCTCTTTCCATTGTGATATAGATTTTTGTAAAGAGAAACTGGAATTTTCCATATTTGGATTTCTTATTTGAAAGATTTGGAGCTTAATGAACAGGTTTCTTGTTTCAGAACAAGGGAGATATAAAAGCATGCTCTCATGCTATGACCCAATGTGCTCAATGTGGTTCAAAATATCTTTCACCGTCTGGTTTTCAAACGATAGTTCTTATGCACAAAATAACAATGAGTTCATGAAAAGTTCTGTTTCTTTCTCAAATTTTTATTACATGTCCTCCAGGGTTGAGCTTTTGGTCACTAGTTTGTATGTTTGTATTGTTCTCCGCCAACATACTCTATGAAGTGATGACATCCTTTCAAATTTGAATGTAACGTTGGACTTGATCACTAACTTTGATGTTGTATCTCATTCCTCTTTTTTTTTCTCCCTTACCAATCAATTTGCAGGGGAACTTAATCTTTATCCCATATCTGTCAAAACACAAAGTGGCGAAAAGCTTGAATTACAAGTAAGTCAATTTGAACATGTTAATATAGGTTGTCATATTCTTCATATTATTTATATGAAACTAATTGATTCCAAAGCTGTCCTAATTACTGCTTTCAGTGCAAGTAAAGAAGAAAATATACCTAATACTTGTTACATCTTTTTAGGATGTCTATTTTTGTATTAGTTTAAGTATTTATCATAAAAAAAAAAAAAAATTGTTTTGAAGCACCTTGTTGGACTTCTTTACCTTCTTTGGTTTAGTGGAAAAGGTGTTTATGTAAATAAGACACATTCCATTCAACAAAAAGGGAAAAGAAAATGGCGGTTGTGCCCCTCCCCCCCAATAAGCAATAAGGATCACCGGCATACATTAATTAGGAAAAGGAAACAATTAAAAAAATCCGCTGCTTGAAAATTTCACTTGAAGTTGAAAGAAAACTAAATCTAAGACTGGGTATTCTGTACTTGGAATAAAATTTGTTGAAATAGAAATGCCTAACAAATAGTTAAAACCACATCAATTTTCAAAAGCTTAAGTTTTTCTAACCATAGAGATGTAAAATGTTGGACACAAGTATCTTACATAAAGACTTGCATCTATAGAAAAATAAAGGAGTTTGTATTACGAGCATTAGTCTATTTTCATTAGTTCAATGGAAAGTTTTGTCTCTTGTAAAAAAAAAAAAGAAGATATACTAGAAGAATACTAGACCTCTCCATAATCAAGGCTCTAGTTTCATCAGAATCTAATACAAAAAATTTTGTTGACTACAAATTTGAGAAACAGTTTTCTTGATGGATGGAGCCAAAAGTCTAGAAACATTTTCTTTAATGCAATTTGGATTCAAAGTATTATCCTCGATGATTGGAGAAATTGTAGAGTGATGCACCTTTCTTTGAGTGTAGTGCTGGGGTAAGCTGCAATAGAACAATTCTTCACCTTTTGAACACTTAAAGACTTAGAAGACTCAAGCGCTCTAAGAGAACCACCAAAGGACATCTCATCAATAATACTAGTATTCACCTCTGAATTTTCCTTTGAAGCATGCCAAAAGTCTGGTGATTGAACTAATAAATCATCAAAAAGCGTGAACAACTATGCTGATGAGACTTTTATCTTCAATTATTGAGCTAATTCAAAGAATGTCCTACAAATTTGAACTATAAGAATTAAGACAACAGGAATATCAATTGGAACGATATCCCCGAATCAAAGAATTTTTTTTCCCTTTTTGGATTTGCAATTTCAATTATAGCAGGGATGAAACTATAAAGGTTCGTCTGAACATCAATGTAAGTTAATCTAACAAATATAGGATATGAAATGAAACCCGAATCAAACCACCAAAGAAATGTCCTATTGCGTCGAAAGTGTGCCTATTCCAATAATGAAGAGAGTTCGTGATTTTAATCCAACCTCCATAACCTGTGATGAATTCAAGTTTACTATGCTTGCTAATATCCCATTTTTCAATCTTCCAATGGAATGACCAATATTTGACCAATGACACAATGGACTAAGACCAACTCAAAAATTTGTACCTTCCAATTGAAGTAAAGTTTTATCATCCATAAAAGGATTAATCAAAAAATGGTTTCAAAGTGGACTTCATAGCCTTATGAATATCTTTCCAATCATCATGCACATTCAATCTAGAAGCCACCCGTAAAGAATTCCAGTTTAAATTAACAACTTCTTTATCTTTTCTTACTCAAAAAGAGGATTTGGAGATGGAGAGCTTTAGACAAAATAAATCTGCAACCAATAGAGGAGGGTTGAATGAATTCACAATGTCCATGAAGAAATTTATGTTGCATTCCCAAGGTTGATAATCCTTGTAGCAAAGCTTCTCAAATTTCATAATATAATCTCTCAACATATCCAAAAAAAGTAAGTCAACTGCGCTTAAGGAAACCACAAGGAATACTAGTCATCTTCCGTCCACCAGATATTGACCATACAATACAATCAATAATTGCTTCAGAAGAAAACCAATGTTCCTGGATTCTAGTAGTACCAAACTCATCTCTATCTTGTTTGAAAAAATCTAAGGCTCGAAGTGAAACATCATTTCAACCATGGCTTTCTCTAACCAACGATGGTGAGAGAATGAAAGAGGAATAACTGACTTGAATTCTATGTCTTCCATAAAGAAGAACTCACTTTCAAACCAAATACAATAATAACTCTTATCAATTCAACAACTACTACGATGCATTGGAAACCCAAAGCAAACTAACAGACGGATGAAGAAAATCCAGAACTGAAGGGCAACTAACTACTGATCGCTTATGAACAAGCTGACGAGGCACAAACCTTCAGAAAGTGATTGCCTGTTATGAGTTTTCTTCCATGCTTGCAATTTATTGTTCAAATCAGTGGTCTAACTGGCAATTTGGTACCTTCAGACATTTAATTTTTCATCTCAGCTACCTTTTTTTAGATAAGACGTCTCAGCAACCTATTGCCTAATGAAATGCATAAACTTGTTTTCTTCAATGAATTTGCAGCTCAATCCAGGAGACTCTGTTATGGACATTAGACAGTTCCTTCTTGATGCTCCTGAGGCTTGCTATTTCACATGCTATGACTTATTGTTGCACACAAAGGATGGTTCCACTTTCCAACTAGAAGATTATAATGAAATTTCTGAAGTAGCTGATATTACAGTTGGTGGTTGCTCGTTAGAGATGGTACCTGGTATGAGAATTTCTATTTTATTTCAAGTGATAGGCGATCTATTTCTGGTCTCTCAGGTATTTGTTTTCACAGCATTATATGATGATAGATCGATAAGGGCCCATGTTCATCGTACCAAAGACATGCTTTCCCTTTCCACTCTTCATGCTTCGCTGTCAACATCTCTTGCATTAGAGTATGAACTTGCTCAGAAAAATGCAGCAGCAACTACAGGAGGTTTGGATGTTCAGCTCCTTGAGTTTGTTTCCTTTATTGGCTTGTTATGTATTGTAAACATGTTTTATCGTTTGGGAGATTTCATTATAAGAAGGCTTTTGGATTCTAATGTGATTTAGACATTGCGGGCAAAACAAAGGTCCCAGAGCTTGATAGCCTTGGTTTCCTGGAAGATGTTTCTGGTTCGCTTGGCAGTTTTCTATCATCATCCTCGAAAGAAGTAAGATGTGTAGAGAGCATTGTGTTTTCATCCTTCAATCCTCCTCCAAGCTATAGAAGGTAAACTTAAGCGATCTCTTTTTACATGCTCATTTGAAGATTGTTGCTTTTGTTGGTCCATTGGATGCTCACGAACAACACATCTTATGCTACTTCCAGGCTCACTGGAGATTTGATATACTTGGATGTGATTACATTGGAGGGTAATAAGTTCTGTATAACGGGAACTGCAAAAAAGTTTTATGTCAACTCAAGCACAGGAAATGTTCTTGACCCAAAGCCATATAAAACTAATTATGAAGCTAGTACTCTGGTTGGGCTGTTGCAAAAGATTAGCTCGAAATTCAAAAAAGGTAGAGCAACACTTGATCACTGTTCACTGGAACCATCCAATTGGTGAAAACTATTCCATTCTGATTGATATATAAACTCTCACATTTTCTTCTTTTGTCTAAAGCTTTCCGTGAAGTTCTGGAACAGAGAGCCTCTGCACATCCTTTTGAAAATGTTCAATCTTTGTTGCCCCCAAATTCGTGGCTTGGTGTCTATCCCGTGCCTGGTGAGTTGCTTCATCCCTTGAATCCAGTTCGTCCTCTTTTTTAGCGCCTTAAAGCATGATATAGCAGATCATTATCTTCTATTCACAAGTGCTGGGATACCAAACCTTCTACTTCGATTCTTTGAAGAACATTCCATTTTATATGTTGCCTTTGATGATTGATTTAATTTATTCCACCTTAAGACTTCTTTATTTATCCTTTACATCAATTTATTAATAAATAAGCTCCTTGTCACCGCCAACGTTGGTCTAGTGATCATTGGGGCGAATATAAAGTAAAAGAAGTTAATGGCTAATCAATGGGCTCAGCCTACCGTCTAAGGTTTTAATATCATATGAGTGCCTTTGACAACCAAATGGGATAGAGTCAAGGTGGTTCTCCAATGAGATTAGTCCTACACATGATTTATTTGGTCTCTGAACTTTCAAAAGTTAACAAGTCATTGAATTCAACTATATGAAGTATTTCCATGAAATTAAAAAAATTTCTATTAGATTCTTAGACTTTCAATTTTATGTCCATTAAGTTCCTAAACTTTAAAAAGTATCTAATAGATCCTTAAACTTTCAATTTTGTAATTTGGATGTAATAGGTTTTTTTACCTATTACACGCGCACACACACACAGATATATATATATATATTTATTTATTTATTTTATGTATCTTCCAAGTATAAAATTGAAATTTTAGGGTATAGTTTAATTTTATATCTAATATATCAATTATCAAATAATTTTATATCAAAGGCATCAAAATTTAAAATTTAGGTACCCATTAGACCCAAGCTCTTAAGTTTTTAGGGACTTATTAGACTTAAAATTAAACTTTCAAGACCTATTATGCCCTTTTGAAAGTTTAGGGATCAAAATAAATACAAACCTGAAAGTCNACAACCAAATGGGATAGAGTCAAGGTGGTTCTCCAATGAGATTAGTCCTACACATGATTTATTTGGTCTCTGAACTTTCAAAAGTTAACAAGTCATTGAATTCAACTATATGAAGTATTTCCATGAAATTAAAAAAATTTCTATTAGATTCTTAGACTTTCAATTTTATGTCCATTAAGTTCCTAAACTTTAAAAAGTATCTAATAGATCCTTAAACTTTCAATTTTGTAATTTGGATGTAATAGGTTTTTTTACCTATTACACGCGCACACACACACAGATATATATATATATATTTATTTATTTATTTTATGTATCTTCCAAGTATAAAATTGAAATTTTAGGGTATAGTTTAATTTTATATCTAATATATCAATTATCAAATAATTTTATATCAAAGGCATCAAAATTTAAAATTTAGGTACCCATTAGACCCAAGCTCTTAAGTTTTTAGGGACTTATTAGACTTAAAATTAAACTTTCAAGACCTATTATGCCCTTTTGAAAGTTTAGGGATCAAAATAAATACAAACCTGAAAGTCAAGGGACTAAACCAGTAATTTAACCTAAAAAATAATGAACTCAATGTAAAAATATTGAATAACTATTGTTCTCCATGCCATTCTTAAAAAGTTCCAAATTCACGTATCAGTATCTTGATGGAAATAAAAGTTATCAAATTGATATGTTAAATTGGTTAATGGTTAATTAATATCATTAACTTAGAGATAGCATTAGTATTTAGACTATACTATCTTATATGCATGGCTGCTTTATGCTATAATTATTTTGAATAGCTCATTCGTTGAAAATGTAATAGTTACATGATATGTGAGCTAGATAAAGATAGTTTTGAACCTCTAGTAAATTTATGTGCAAAAAGACATTGTACTTTCTGCAAATTGCTGTTATTTCTTTTCGAAATAGCTTGTTTTGCTTCTTGATCTCTGTTTCAATTGTTTGATGTAATTAATTCTATTTGTGTTTTATTTTTGTAGACCATAAGCGTGATGCAGCCAGGGCAGAAGATGCACTAACACTCTCCTTTGGTAGTGAGCTGATTGGCATGCAACGGGATTGGAATGAGGAGTTGCAGTCTTGTCGGGAGTTTCCTCATACAACTCCGCAGGAAAGGTATAGTTACCTCTTTGTTAATAGGCCTGCCTTTGCCTCTTTGTTTCTGTGATCAATTCTTAACAAAGGCTATATGATGCAGGGTTTTGCGTGATAGGGCTCTCCACAAAGTAACTTCAGACTTTGTCGATGCAGCTATTCGTGGTGCTATTGGAGTCATCAACAGATGCATAANGCAGGGTTTTGCGTGATAGGGCTCTCCACAAAGTAACTTCAGATTTCGTCGATGCAGCTATCCGTGGTGCTATTGGAGTCATCAACAGATGCATACCCCCAATAAATCCAACCGATCCAGAATGCTTTCACATGTTAGTTGTTAGAAGAAACTTCCTAGGCAGGAAGGCCAACTTTAGTTCCACATCGTCATGCAAATAGCTGCTTCCTGCTGCATTCCTTATTGAAGCCTTTATTTATACATTAGATAGTTAATAAATATATTGTGTGCATGTCATGATAGGCTGGCTCGTTAATCTGAATGTTGAATTTATAACCAATCATTTTGTTTGTTACAATTTCATGAGTCATTGAATTGATATTGAGCTATACCTTCATTGAATTTTAGGTATGTACACAACAATATTTTCTTCAGCTTTGCTGTGGATGCGGACCTTGAACACATATCCAAGAGATCTGCGTCTGATGGTAATTCAAAAAACCAGGGCACAAGCTCTTTACATGGTCCTTCGGAGAGGGCTATTGATCGTTCATTGCACGGTGACATTGTACTTTCTTATGGTGAAAGATGTAATTCACGTGGTACTTTGGAAGTTAATGGTATAACTGAATCTTCACCTGATGGTTCAACTGAGATTCAGTTGACTGAGAGTGAGCAAGCTACATATGCCTCTGCAAATAACGATTTGAAAGGCACACAAGCATATCAGGAAGCAGATGTCCCTGGGCTTTACAACCTTGCCATGGCAATCATTGATCACAGGGGTCATAGAGTGGTAGCTCAGGTAAGCTTATCATTTATTGATGTTAATTTCTGCTTCATTACTCTCTCCTCCTGCTTGCAAGGTTTACTTCAATCTCCTTGGAATACTGTGTTTGTGCTTACCCTCTTTTATTTTTCAACAAGGACCAGAATGGAGTGGATTACCATATATCTGTTTAGGATGTGAACCAAAGTCAAAATCAAAATCCATGGGATTGGGGATGAAGGATGATAACATGTTTTCCTTTGTTCCAGTTCTGATGCTGGGTTTAATGGGTTTATTTGGGATAATTATAATTATTTGTTAAGATAATTTTGGGGTCAAGTTTAGGTCTTTTTTCTGTGTTTTTGTTTTTTATTTCAAAAAAATTAAAGTCAGGATTGATAACTATTTTGATTTCTGTCTTTAGTTTTTCATTGTTAACCCATTCGGTTTAGACTTTTGAATTTTGAAACAGTTTTGTTGAATTAATTTTAAGAGCCAAAAAGGAAGTTTTGGTTTTGCAAAATCTCACCTTTTCAGTATTATATTTAACTCGTAGGAACCCTCCTCTCCCTCTACCACATATCTCTAACTTATCTCTCGTTAGTAGATAACAGAGGTCTCATTTGGTGGTTTAAGATGTTGTGTCAGACCTTTTGGATCTAAGAGGTTTTGGTGTTGGCAACTAGAGGCTTCATAAGTACGCACCTTTTTCCTGAATGGCCATGGAATTTCCCTTTAGAGACGAACTCTCTATGATATTGGGTTATTATGAGCCAGTACGAGCCTCATCCATTTGAGTGGACCTCGAGTAAGGGGATAGTGACACTTTCAGGAGCCCTTGGAAAGTGATATTTTTTGGGATTCCCTTATGTTCTCAGTTTGTGAAATGCTTTGTGGGGAATGATTTTAGCACTTATTTTTTTGGAAGACATCGGGTTAGGCTGAATCTTGTCACTTTCATTATTCCTTCTTCGCCTACTTCTTCAACTCCATTGGGCTTCCGTTGTTCTTTGTCCAATAGGGAAACAATGGATGTAGTGGATCTTCTTTCTTTGTTGGGTTTGTGTTTGCCCTCAGGGATGGGGATTATTGTATCTAGTGTCCCCTGGGTTCTCTTGTAGTTGTTATTTCCATTTTCAATGCGACCTCTCTCCCTCTGGGCGTCCTTCTTTCTCCTTGCCATGGAAGTTTAAAATTCTAAAAAAGGTTAAACTCTTTGGTTGGCACGGTGAATACCAAGGATCGTGTTTTGAGGCATTCTGCCTTGTGGTGGGCTTCAGTAGTGCATCCTCTATAAGAATTTGTCAGAAGACTTGGATCATATCTTTTGGGGTTGTTGGTTTGCTCATTCTATCTGGGACAATTTTAATAACTGTCCCAGCTTCTCTCTCTAGTGTCTCACTATAGCTTTTATTTCCCCTTCGGTTATCTCTCATCCTAAAATTATTCTCTAACTTCTCAACATTTCTCTTTGCACTGGTGAAATGGTACGATGTTTAGCTTAGCATGCCTGTTTCATAAATGGTTAACCGAGTTTAGGGGCAATGGTATTACTGTCTCTGTTGCCCTTTAGCATCTTATTTTACAATATCCTTATAGTTCTCTGATTTTGTATGCTTTGCTTGTTTCGGCATTGTTTCTGATTAGCTATAATCCACTTTTCTGCTGTAGAGTGTTCTTCCTGGCATTCTTCAAGGGGACAAATCCGACTCTCTTCTGTATGGTTCTGTTGACAATGGTAAAAAAATCAACTGGAATGAAGAATTCCATGCCAAGGTGAGGGAGCAGACATTAATCATTTCAATAATTATTTTTCATTAAATTACATTATTTTTTATTGTCTACTTCAGGAAAGGTCTCATTCATTCAACAATATATAGTAATTTTGTAGGGATATTACTTCTATTGGAGTTATGTCTTTGTTCTTAATATTTGTTGATCTTCTAGTGTGCCCTTTTTTTGGTTTAATAATATCTCCTTACTATAAGTGCCAAGCAATGTTTATGCCTAGGTGTTGGAAGCTGCCAAACGTCTGCATTTAAAGGAACACTCTGTCCTCGATGCATCTGGGAATGTTTTCAAGTTAGCTGCACCGGTGGAATGCAAGGGCATTGTAGGTAGTGATGACAGGTGATTTCTTAGACCTGAAGCATTATTAGCTGTACCTTTAGCTTTCCTGTCCTTTTGTTTTCGGCTACTTGATTAAGTTAGCTATTGTATTGTCTGAGACAATAATCTATTTTTTAGGCATTATCTTCTTGACTTAATGAGAGTAACTCCCCGTGATGCAAACTATACTGGGCCAGGATCTCGATTTTGTATTCTAAGACCAGAGCTTATTACTGCGTTTTGCCAGGTATGTCAAAAAGAACTGGTGGAAAAATTGTGTCTTTATGTTTTCATGTTATTTATATATAAAGTTTCTTTTCTTGTGAGAAGGCCCAAGCTGCAGATCAGCTAAAATCCAAGGTTGAGTGTGAAGGAGCTAGCATAGTTGATTCTCCTCAAGTGGCTGATGGTGGAAAACAAGAGGAGGAAGTCTCAGCTGTAACTAGTGTTGGAAGTGTATGTATTACTTCCTGTTTATTATTTACATTACTATTGTCTTAAACCAAACAAAGTTTTTGCTTAATGGCATTTGTGGGTTGGAATTTGACAAGTAATAGTGTTGGAATACCTTCACTCCCACTCCTTTTTTTGTTTTCTTCTTTTTCAAATTAAAAATAACGTCAAGCGAACTATCATTGAGAATCAAGTAGTGTAACAAATACGTTGTGGCATACTATGTGCTGTTGTGAAGAAGTCATGGTGGAATAGTGCTTTAGTGGTTGATGGGCTTTATATTTCTCCTCTTAGGATAATTAGATCTTGCTTCAATGGTCAAAATTGGGTTCTACACGTGCATAGGTACAAATGTAAGTACATGGTTTACCATCAATGTCCTAGAAACTTCNATGGTCAAAATTGGGTTCTACACGTGCATAGGTACAAATGTAATTACATGGTTTACCATCAATGTCCTAGAAACTTCATAGGAATGCTATTAAGGTACACTAGTAATTAGTTAGAAAAGTTGTTAGTGTATTTGATTATAAATAGAGGGGTAAGAAAGGGAGAAATGATGCCTTATTTTGGTAGTTAGGGGTTGAGAGAGATCTCAAGAGAGGTGAGTCCAAGTACCTCGAAACACTTATTTATTTTGTAAGTTTTCATCCTTTATATTTCAATATACCTTGAAATACTTGATAGGAATACACAGAATGCAACAGAAATGCCCAACCAAGAATGGAAACTTTCACAAAATCCTGTCGAAAGTGTTGGTTCTTCCATGAGTAACCTGCCAGACAAAGAACTTCACCTTTTCTTGGATTTTACTTTCCAAAAAATCGAGAACACAAACTTCCTAGGAGGGGAAGGATCCACTAAATAAAGAAAATAAGATCCACAGGAGAAGCCCACAGAAGGACTAAGAATTTACAGCCGAAAATCCTCTCCCCAGCCTAAGCTTGAAGTCTACCGCTAAAGAAAGGAGAGTTGTAATTGTTGTCATTTCCTTATTGGACCACGAATGGTGGAACCCAAACGAAAGAGACAATGAGCTCCTTGAGTGAGTCAAAACTTTAGAAACACAACCTAGGCGGAGGAACTCACAAAAAAAGGTCTAGATATTATAAGTTTCTTTTAAAAAATCATAGTGAATGTGTGACTTTGTTTGGCATAGTTTCTTTGAGGTGTTTCCGCTTTAGCTTTGTAAGCTCTCAGAGTTGTAGGTAGTCAACCAAGGAACTTATCCTCCGNTCATAGTGAATGTGTGACTTTGTTTGGCATAGTTTCTTTGAGGTGTTTCCGCTTTAGCTTTGTAAGCTCTCAGAGTTGTAGGGAGTCAACCAAGGAACTTCTCCTCCATTCGCCCTTTCATGAGAAATGGTTGTTTTGGTGGCAGGCTATGATTTGTACTATTTTATGGTGTTTGTGGGTCGAGAGAAATAATAGAATCTTCAGGGTGAAAGTTCTTTCGACAATGTTTGGTCCTTTGTTAGATTCTTTCTTTCTCTTTCGACGATGTTTGGCCCCTTGTCGCTAGAACTCATTTTACTTGATTGGAGCCCCTTCTTGTAGTTGGCTCCTTTTTTGGTAGGATTTTTCTTTTTGTATGATCATGTATTCTTTCATTTGTTTTCCTTGCAAATAAGGTTTCTCGTTATCTATACACGCGCACATATAAATCATATTCAATGTGTAATCTTTAATAACTGTTTTTTAATAATTTTTGTTTCTCTTGCTGCCCTATTCTTAATTTTTTATGACCTCAATGGTGATTATGATTTTAGGATTATGATTTTGTTAGCTCTCTGTAGAATCAGTTCCTTAAGCTTTTTAAGGTTGCATCAACAAGTAATTGCAGGTATTGTTTGATTTTTGAGGAGGTGCTTTTGAACCCCGTTTTCTGTGGCAAATAAAGGGTTCTTTGGCAGTTTTGTTTTTTGCCATGTTGTGGGGCATTTGGCTTGAGAGGAACTCTAGAATTTTTTATGGGGCGGAGAGGTTGGAGGAGTATCTTTGAAATTTAATTAGGTTGAATTCTTCTTTATGGGTGTGTTATTAGAATTTTTTGTAGTTACCAGCTTAGTGTTGTTCTTTTGGATTAGCTCATTTTTTGTAATCGGGCATGGGGACTGGTTATTTTGTTGGGTTTGTTTTATGTATGCCTTTCAAGTATTGGTTTGCCTTGAGTATTTATAATTCAAGGCTTACAAGGTTGTGAGTGCTTGCTAATCATTCCAACATTTGTAGTGATTTTACTTCAATTCTACATTTCTTTTTTTTATTTTTTACAAAAATTGATTTATTTTTGGCAAATAGAAAACTTGACTTCAAAGGTTGATGGAGGCTCTTAAAAAAGGTAATTTAAAGATTCAATCTGTTGGTTTAGCAAATCTACTTTTCATTTAGGTTTAGCTAAGCTTCTACAGTTTAAATGAACTTGGACTTCCTGCCGAGTTGTCCAGCCTCGACCCTTCATTGTGCATATCAAATATTCCGAATTTGAAAAACAAGAAGCTTTTTGGAAAAGTTCTCTCTTGCAGGGATAAATAATGAAGAATTCATAAGTTCTTGCAAAAATGCTGCAATCAGTACATATGAGTAGCAAAGGAGTCTCCTGTCATGCATATGATCATTTGATTAATTTTCCCAATCGCTGTATTTATCTGTATTTCTTCTTGGATTTGGATGGTGGATTTGCAGGTCAATTTATTCTTCTTATTTGCGATTTTGTGAATGTCAGTTTTATGCTTTTTTCTTTATGATCTTTCATTGTATCAATGGATGAAAATCCAAGTGATTGGATCTTGGTAAATATTTGAGAAATCTGAATTATGTTGCTTTTAGGATACTAGCAAGGACAAGAAGACCGAGGATCTCAAAGAGAGCTCACAATCACAGAATGAAATCTTTTTTAATCCTAATGTCTTAACTGAGTTTAAGTTGGCTGGGAGTGAAGAGGTAAGATCTGAACTTGCATACCTTTTGCCTGGCAGTTATTTAGAGGCCCATGTTCTCAGTTCTCTTACTCTTGCATTCACCAGGAGATTGAAGAAGACAAAAATAATGTGAGGGGAGCCAGTATGTTCCTCACAGATGTTGTGCTTCCAAAATTCATTCAAGATCTCTGCACACTGGAAGTCTCACCAATGGATGGCCAGACCTTGACTGAGGCACTCCATGCTCAGGGAATTAATGTTCGGTATATAGGAAAAGTGAGCATGCTTAGACATGACATAACGATATCATTGATCAGTTTGATGACCTTGTCTTGGTGGTATGCCCATGAATAGAGATTTTGACGATCTTTGTAACTCTTTTCAACAGGTTGCTGAGGGCACTAAACATTTACCCCATTTATGGGACCTTTGTTCTAATGAGATTGCAGTTAGATCTGCAAAGCACATTCTTAAGGTGCTAAATCTAACTCCTCCTTTTCTTACTATGAATATAGTGTAAGTCTCTTTTTTTTCAAACTGAGAAAAGGCATGCTACGGAGGGCATTACAACGAATTTTTATGGATTCCATCTTTGATACACAGGTTATTCAATCTGGCTATTTGTGGCTTTTAAGGCATAATGTGTTATGTTCTAATACTCAATGCCGAACTATCTTTTTAGAACTAGTTGCATGATATTGATCAACATAGATAAGAACATTTTTTGTTAGCCTTTTTTCATTCCTTGACAAAAGTGAGTTTAGTATTATCTGCATCGTGTCATTCTGCATCTAAACTGAGTGATACTATTGATTTTGGTCTACTCTTTATGCTTCTGTCATTAAATGACCTATTGATAAATAGTTTCTTGTGGGAAACAATGATGATTAGCATTTTCATTTTCACGATGTTTGAGTACTTGAGAATATGAGGTTGCCTAATAAATCCAGAGAACTTATCCCCCACTCGTACTTTCTCTCTTACTTTCCAAAAAAACAACTCATTTCATTCGTTGATTTAGTAGTATCTCACACTAGTATTACTCATTGTACAGGATGTTTTGAGAGATACTGAAGATCATGACTTAGGGATGGCACTTTCACATTTCTTCAATTGTTTCTTTGGAAGTTGTCAAGTACTTGCTACAAAAGCAGCTAGTAATATTCAGTCCAGAACCCCAAAGAAGGTTTGTTCAAAGCAGATATTTGTGTCTAGATGAAACTATATTATTGTTCACTATTCCCATTCCCTGGGCTAATATTAAATATTCTTTTAGCTTAAATTTTATTCGACCCTGTTTGTTTAGCTGTTAATGTATGAAGCTATTAGTATATACTTATCTTAAAAAGAAATGATTATTGTTTTAGCATTTACTTCAAACATGCAATTGTTTGGTGACGTGTGTAAATTGAAAAGGGGATGTAAAGCCTAAAGAACCCTTTCTGCACATGCCAAGAGGTACCTCATTACAGCTAATAAAACTATATTTCAGTAATTCTTGAGAAAGATGAAGGGCAAAATCAAAAGGTTATGTGGCTGCTAAAAAACTCTCTCGGTACTCTAATACACCTACTTCTAAATTAGCTAAAGTTGATTTCTTGTGTTGTACATTTATATTGCAGGACCAAGTGGGTCACCATCATTCTTCCGGAAAAAATTTAAGGGGACAAGCCAGATGGAAAGGTAGAACACTTGCAAAAAAGAGTCAATCCTCATATATGAGTGTTAGCTCAGATTCTCTTTGGGCTGACATTCGAAATTTTGGAAAGCTCAAATATCAGGTGATCTTTACATGAAACGACTCCCACATACTTCCCCATATGATATTATCTCAAAGGCTCAAACTATGTTTTTTCATCTTTTTTGGGCTGTCTTAGCCTCCGAAGTCTTGCCTGCAATTAGTGATAGGAACAGGTGTTTTGCCATTCCTATCATTTAGTTTTTCCATTGTTTTTAATGAAAATTCTGTTTCTTCATAGACTTGTTATAAGCTTGTCTTTCATTTAATAATGATTTTAAAAAAAATCAAGTAGGCATTTATGTAATTTCTTATGATGAAATACTTTCAATGCAGTTTGACTTACCGGAGGATGCACGGTCGCGTGTGAAGAAAGTTTCTGTTGTGCGGAGCCTTTGCCATAAGGTTATTATCCATTCAATTATTTAATTCCAAAGTGCATCTTATATATATTTCAATTTTTATTTGGTTGCTCTGCACTTTGCTTGGTGTGTATTAGCACTTATGGAGAATTACAACAATAGAATCCTTGCAGAAATTCCCTAATTGGTGTGTGTTGTATAGATAAAATATTGGGGATGTTCACTTATACACTACGTTGTTCCCTTGAGTTTTGGTGGATTTTTTAGATGTGAGATCCCACATTGGTTGGAGAAGGAAATAAAGTATTCCTTATAAGGGTGTGGAAGCCTCTCCTTGGTAGATGCGTTTTAAAACTGTGAGGGGAAGTCCAGAAGGGAAAGCCCANAGGAAATAAAGTATTCCTTATAAGGGTGTGGAAGCCTCTCCTTAGTAGATGCGTTTTAAAACTTTGAGGGGAAGTCCAGAAGGGAAAGCCCAAAGAGGACAATATCTGTTATCGATGGGCTTGGGCTGTTACAAATGTATCCAAGCCAGACACACAGCGGTGTGCCAATGAGGACGTTGGGCCCCCTAAGGAGTGAATTTTGAGATCCCACATTGGTTGGAGAGGGGAACAAAACATTCCTTATAAGGGTGTGGAAACCTCTCCCTAGTAGACGTGTTTTAAAACCTTGAGGGAAAGTCCAAAAATGATAATATCTGCTAGCAGTGGGCTTGGGTGGCTGCATTAGATGTTACACCTATGACTTAATGGTGAAAATGCAGATATTAATATTAAAATCAANCCCTAGTAGACGTGTTTTAAAACCTTGAGGGAAAGTCCAAAAAGGATAATATCTGCTAGCGGTGGGCTTGGGCGGCTGCATTAGATGTTACACCTATGACTTATCGGTGAAAATGCAGATATTAATATTAAAATCAATCACCTTATTGCATAATTATAACTCTTAAAAGGAAGAAATTTACAACTCCAAGTTAGAAATTAGTTTGATTCTTTTACCAGATTTCAGTTTTTGAACTTTTGAGATGCCTATTGGATTAATGATTTTCTTAACAATACAATGGGTTCTTAACAGGTCGGAATCACAGTTGCTGCTAGGAAGTATGATTTAAGTTCTGCTGCACCTTTCCAGACATCAGATATCTTGAATCTCCAACCTGTTGTTAAGCATTCAATTCCTGTATGTTCAGAAGCGAAGGATCTCGTTNCTGTTGTTAAGCATTCAATTCCTGTATGTTCAGAAGCGAAGGACCTCGTCGAAACAGGAAAGCTGAAGTTGGCAGAGGTCAGCAATAATGATGTCACCTTTTAAAATTACATTGGTTTGCTTGAATTAAAGCTGAATTCAGTTCCTTAAACAATATTCCACTATATCATTATATACTTTTTTTTGGAAAACTAAATTTTAAATGGTCAAGGAGTTGACTTGTCGTATACTGCTCTTGACGAACTTAGAACTAAACAAGAAAAATAGCTAATCATTTGTATTTGCAAAGAGACCTGAATCATAATGTCTGGTTGTAGAAAATTTGATTGATTGATTGATTATTGATTATTGATTATATTGTTCTTCAGGGGATGCTTAGCGAAGCCTATGCATTATTTTCAGAAGCAGTCTCGATACTTCAGCAGGTAATGACTTATGCATTCTTTAGCATTGTCTGCTGAAAGAATCCTGTTAGTGCATAATCTCAACAATTTAAAAAACTCCTTTGTTACAGGTTACTGGTCCAATGCATCGAGAGGTTGCCAATTGTTGCCGGTAGACATCAGGACTATTCTGGCATACAAATTTTGTCATTAGCACATGATTATGATATGGAAACTAATCTTTTCCTTTTTAAAATTTTAGGTACCTAGCTATGGTTTTGTATCATGCAGGAGACATGGCCGGAGCCATAGTCCAACAGCACAAGGAACTGATTATAAATGAACGTTGTTTGGGTTTGGATCATCCTGACACAGCCCACAGGCATTTCCACTTCCTTGCTTCAGTTTTGATTAACTAATTGAATCAAGGGTTCTAGGATGTTGAACATAAGATTTATAGTTTTTTTAGTACCTAGAAATCCTCCAATCTGTGTGAATGAGATAATTTGATGGGTTTTTCAGTTGCATCTGGCACTTCTCAATCTTGGCCCATACGTGGCCGGATGGGTGCAACTTGAGGGTCGCCCCTTGTCTATCTTGACGTGTGGGGGTCACAACCTACTTTCTCTCAGTGAGGTTGTGACACTCTCCCACTTCCTAGTTATCGTCTTCGATGACTTGCTTGGGGGCACAATCGTATCACCAATTGTGACACTATACACCTAAATAAAAATTAAATATATGATTTATAGTATCCAACAAATTAGTCCAATGCTAATGATTATGTCGGTTGTTTCCCGTCTCTGTATCCATGCGTGTATGTTGTCTTCTAAATTTGTTTGCATTTCTTTTTTCTGATATAAATTTTGTTTGCTTCTGTAGTTACGGTAATATGGCTCTTTTCTACCATGGACTTAACCAAACAGAACTTGCACTACGACACATGTCTCGAGCATTGCTGCTGCTTGGTTTATCGTCTGGTCCTGACCATCCTGATGTTGCTGCAACTTTCATAAATGTTGCAATGATGTACCAGGATATTGGAAAGATGAACACAGCTCTTCGTTATTTGCAAGAAGCGTTGAAGAAAAACGAAAGACTTCTAGGCGAGGAACATATTCAAACTGCTGTTTGTTACCATGCTCTTGCTATTGCATTCAATTGTATGGGTGCCTTTAAGCTGTCCCACCAGGTAATTCCTTGAACAGAAATGGTGAATAATATTTGACATCCGTTGTAATGTATGACTAAGATTTCGTCTCTCACGGCAGCACGAAAAGAAAACCTACGATATACTCGTCAAACAATTGGGTGAAGAAGATTCGCGGACGCAAGATTCAGAAAATTGGATGAAGACATTTAAGATGCGTGAGGTTCAGGTAAGTCGAAAGATGTTAAAAAATGAAGGTTAGAGCTACCGAGAAAACCTCTTTTGTCCTTTAACAATATAGATTGTATTTTGACAGATGAATGCTCAGAAACAGAAGGGCCAAACTCTGAATGCTGCCTCGGCTCAGAAGGCCATCGATATTCTTAAGGTACTAGGCCACTGTTACCATTGGCCATGCGACTCTCTGGCATCTTATAAAGCTCGAGATTGACTCGGGGGGGTTTTTGTTATATTTTCCCCTTTTCGTTCTTGTAATCGTTTCTTGTTCAATGGGGGTATTATACAAAATTCAAAGGCTTTATTTCTGAATACCTTGCAGTCTCATCCAGACTTAATGCACGCATTTCAAGCTGCTGGATCTGGCATTTCTGGAGGTGCTATCAACAAATCCCTCAATGCTGCTATTATTGGTGAAACTCTCCCGCGAGGTAGGGGTGTAGACGAGAGAGCTGCTCGCGCCACAGCTGAAGCAAGAAAGAAAGCTGCAGCTCGAGGCCTCTTGATACGTCAATCAGGCGTCCCAGTTCAAGCTATGCCACCACTTACCCAAGTGCTCAATATCATCAATTCTGGCGTGACACCAGACGCAGCGGATAGTAGCGAAACAGATGGTGAGAAGAAAGGAGTTAACGCCAACCCCGCTACTAACAACACTCAGGTGGATGGAAAGCAAGATCAGTTGCCTTCAGCACAAGATCAGGCCCCGGTTGGATTAGGCTCCGGCTTAGCTTCCTTGGATGCCAAGAAACAAAGACCGAAATCGAAAGCTGCAGCTTGAGTGTTGAAACTTTTTGTTAGATTGGCCAGAGGATAAATAATTTATTTGAGATAGGGAGGAAACTCTCTAATTGGCCAATAATGAATGACACTTCTGGGTCCATTTGAGTAAAGAGTTCAGCTTAGTTTTAGCAATTGGCTGCTAAAAATTAGTTTTAGATGGGCCAATGCAGTACAGGTATTCCATTTTTTTCAATCCTTTCCCAATAATTAGAGTCGTTCAAGAGGGATTTTGAGCACATTTTTATTTTATTCAGTCAGTTATAATGTTGGTAGAACATCTGGGTTCGTTTGTACTGTTATGTAATATGATATGATCTTCATCTCATATTACCTTAATGTGCCAAGCTTAGCAATTTAAAGGCAGTGTCTGTTCTTTCAACCTGCTAATCCATATATGAAGTTGTGTTAGCTGGTTTTATTAGTTCATTTGGCAGATTGTTGTATAATGGAAGCTTGGGATTCGGAAGTTCTATTTAGTTTTGTAGATGGAGGTAGGGGTTGCCTAATGTTCGACCACTTAATAGCAGGGGTTTGATCCCCGCCCAACGCTACCTAGGGCGGCCCTCAATGATATATATTGGCTTCTGTTGGGTCAGATCTCCGCCCAACGTTACCAAGTTGTCCTCTATGATATTTACTGGCTTTTGTTGGGTCAAATCTCTGTCCAATGTTGTTACCTAAGGCAGTTCTCAATATATATATATATATATACTAGCTTTTGTTGGGTTAGATCCCCACCCATCGTTACCTAAGACAGTCCTCAATGATATATATATATTAGGCTTTTTTTGGGTCAGATCCCCGCCCAACCCCCGCCCAATGTTACCTAAGGCATTCCTCAGTGATGTATACTCTTTTGTTGGGTTAGATCCTCATCCAACGTTATCTAAGGCGGCCATCAATGATATATACTGGCTTTTGTTGGGTTGGATCTCCGTCCAACGTTATCTTACGCGGTCCTCCATTTCCATCAAATTTGGTGTTCAAATTGTAGTTTTGAAAAGCGTTCTCAGCGACCGATTTGACACAAGTCCTCTAGTAGGGGGTGCCAGAGAGGGTGAGAGCCCCANATCTTACGCGGTCCTCCATTTCCATCAAATTTGGTGTTCAAATGGTTAGTTTTGAAAAGCGTTCTCAGCGACCGATTTGACACAAGTCCTCTAGTAGGGGGTGCCAGAGAGGGTGAGAGCCCCGTTGCACTCAGACTCTCTCGCACCACGAGGCGCTGTCAATAGGAAATGCAGCACCAATTGGGTAGTAAATTCTTTCCAAAACTAAATATGGGTAAGAGACCGATAGCAAATAAGTACAGACACTAAGGTAGTGATATGCATTTCTAGTTTGACGTCTATTCCAATCAGCTCTATCGGTACTCTCCCAATATTAAGTACGACCCTACTGCACACCCTTTTCCTTTTAACTGCTACCCTAGTGGCCCATCCCCAACGAAGTTATGAGTTGCCCCCACAATTTACAAGACTTGGTTACGAGACCCTGTGGAGATGAGTGGGCGGAATCAAGTTTTTTTTAAAGAATTTTTGCCGGTTTTTTATATATATATTTTTTTTTAGAAAATACTCATTTTCAGTATTTTCCAACCTAATTTCTATTAAANTTTTTTTTTTTTTTAAATCCAAATTTGACTTTGCTGCCTTTCCAAGAAAGGGACAATTCAAGAGTTTTTAAATATAAATAATTAAGATTAATTATGTTGTTTTTAATTTTAAATGTTTTAAAATTATGTTTATAAATATTAATTTCACGTTTTATTGCATACTTTTTTTAAAAAAAAAATTCTTTCAAAATAATTGAGCTAAATTTTTTTCAAGTTAATTTAGAATTCAAATGGAAGCCAATAAATTATTAACCATTTAATTTTAAATATGATTAATTTAGTTTATGATAAATAAAATTTAAATATGAACAAAGGAAAGAATATCTCCACTAGATACTCAAGTTCACATGGAAAAAATGTGACGTGAGATAGAAACTTTGATTCCATCATAATTTTTTTTTTTTTTTTTAATTATGTTTATTTTCTTACCATGAGAATTATATATATATATTCTCATAATATATATATATATCGTAGAATTTATAAGCTTATTTTTTCACAAATTAATTTTTAAAAAAAAACTAAATAATTAAGAAAGGAATAGTAGTACAAGTTATTTGATAATAGTAAAATTTATTTTTGAAAGGAATAAATTGTTTTCAAAGCATTTTTTCAAAAAAGAACCATTTAAAAGTCGATCGCCAAAAATTATTCTAAAGGTGATCGATCTAAAATCAAGTTATCGTAATTCAACCCTTTATAATTACTCACGGTGTAACCATAAATCAAATAAACTTGTTGGTATTGCATTTGTTGTTCGAACTCTATCAAATTCAACTAAAGATGTCCACGAGACAAAGTAGGAACACGAAGCCTTACTCGTCCCTATGCCTGCCATTTCATTCTCCATCACCACGAAATTTTCTACTTATTTTGCAAGGATCGGAACGGAGATTTCCCGTATGTTCATTTTTTTTTCGTGTGTGTTCTCGAGCGAGAGATTAGAATCTCGAATGTTCCAACTCAAAAGAAACAATCTTGTTCATCTTTTTCAGAGTCTTTTTAGCAAACTTAAGAAACAAGTACTGTTGAGTTCTTGTGAAATTATGCCTTAATGCTCTACAAAAGATTTTGCTTTCCTTCCTCTCCAGCTTCTTCATCAAACCATTCCTTTCTTCATAAGCTTCATAACCAAAAACACTTCCCACAAAGTGAAACAGAGCTCATAACTCTTTCATCTTTATATTTTTTATGTCTTCCAAAATGGAACTTCCTTGCTTCTGCTTGCAGTTTGCAGAAGAAATGGAAGGATTATGAAGCAACTGTTGGTGGTGAAGGATCTTCTAGTTCATCATTTGTGAGGTTGATACTCAAAACCGTATATAAGCTACTCGAAAACCATTGCAAACAGCCTCGATTCGACTATCTTTAACCATTGATATCTATCTCTACACATCCT
The DNA here is from genome assembly GCF_002806865.2 of Cucurbita pepo subsp. pepo. Taxonomy (NCBI): domain Eukaryota; kingdom Viridiplantae; phylum Streptophyta; class Magnoliopsida; order Cucurbitales; family Cucurbitaceae; genus Cucurbita; species Cucurbita pepo. Next base: position 5,632,171 of record NC_036640.1, read on the forward strand.
GTTAAAGAGCCGAAGGCAAGGATTGTGGAATCGACCGAAGCAGCAAACAATGCAGCGGCCTCGAATATTAGTACAGCGACGACCACACGGTGCTGCATCTTCAATCAACAGAAGCATTCCATCACAAGCTAATCACAGCAACCAAGATGAGTATGAGATCAGGGACACTGATTCTCAACTCGACGAGCAATGGCCGAACGACAGAGCGTATGGTGGACGAGGTTGGCTGAGTAGTGAACGACATGCGAGCACTTACGACCTTGTTAACCAAATGTTCTATCTCTATGTTCGAGTTACGAAAGCAAGGGATTTACCTCCAAGTTCCATCACTGGAGGCTGTGATCCTTATGTGGAAGTGAAGCTTGGAAACTATAAAGGAAGAACAAGGCATTTTGACAAGAAACAAAATCCAGAATGGAATCAAGTTTTTGCTTTCTCAAAAGAACGCATACAGTCCTCTGCACTTGAAGTTTTTGTCAAGGACAAAGAAATGTTAGGAAGAGATGAGTATCTCGGCCGTGTCGTGTTCGACTTGAACGAGGTTCCTACTCGGGTTCCTCCGGATAGTCCATTGGCTCCTCAATGGTACCGATTGGAGGACCGACGAGGAACCGGCAAGGTAAGAGGAGAAATCATGGTTGCTGTTTGGATGGGAACACAAGCTGATGAAGCTTTCCCAGAGGCATGGCATTCTGATGCAGCCTCAGTGTTTGGGGAAGGTGTTCATAATGTAAGATCAAAGGTTTATGTCTCTCCAAAACTATGGTATCTAAGGCTAAATGTTATTGAAGCTCAAGATGTTATCCCAAATGACAGAAACCGTGTTCCCGATGCGTTCGTCAAAGTTCAACTCGGAAATCAGCTACTTAGAACAAAGATCAGCTCAACAAGCACTAATAATCCATTTTGGAATGAAGATTTGGTGTTTGTGGTAGCTGAGCCCTTTGAAGAACAGCTGCTAATCACTATTGAGGACAGAGTACACCCTTCAAAAGAAGATGTTTTGGGGCAGATCAGTCTCGCTCTCGACACGTTCGAGAAACGGCTCGATCATAGGCCAGTTCATTCGCGTTGGTTCAACCTTGAGCGGTACGGGTTCGGTGTTTTAGAAGCGGATAGGCGAAAGGAGCTCAAGTTTTCAAGCAGGGTTCACTTGAGAGGTTCTCTTGAAGGTGGATATCATGTGCTTGATGAGTCCACACTATATATCAGTGATCAAAGACCAACTGCAAAACAGCTATGGAAACAACCAGTGGGAATACTTGAAGTTGGGATTTTGAATGCTCAAGGATTGCTTCCTATGAAGATGAAGGATGGGAGAGGAAGAACAGATGCTTATTGTATTGCTAAGTATGGTCAAAAGTGGGTTCGAACTCGAACGATTCTCGACACGTTTAGTCCGAAATGGAATGAGCAATACACATGGGAAGTTTATGATCCATGTACTGTGATCACTTTTGGAGTTTTTGATAACTCCCATTTAGGTGGTGGTGAAAAACACAATGGCAGCAATGGTGCAAGAGATTCGAGGATTGGAAAGGTTCGTATTCGATTATCGACGTTGGAAGCTCACAAAATCTATACTCATTCTTATCCCCTTTTGGTTCTGCACCCCAATGGAGTACAGAAGATGGGTGAGCTGCAACTTTCAGTTCGTTTCACCACCTTATCTTTGGCAAACATGATATACATCTATGGAAATCCATTGCTCCCAAAGATGCATTATATTCAGCCTTTCACAGTGAACCAAATAGAGAATTTAAGGTACCAAGCTATGAACATAGTAGCAACGAGGCTCGGTAGAGCTGAACCGCCTCTAAGAAAAGAAGTCATCGAGTATATGTTAGACGTTGATTCGCACCTATGGAGTATGAGAAGAAGCAAAGCTAACTTCTTTCGAATCATGTCGTTACTTTCGGGAATGATTTCGGTTACTCGATGGTTTCGTGAAGTTTGTAATTGGAGGAACCCTGTCACATCTGTGCTCGTGCACGTTTTGTTCCTTATCTTGATTTGGTATCCAGAACTAATACTTCCTACTATTTTTCTATACATGTTCCTCATTGGTATATGGAACTACAGGTTTAGGCCAAGACACCCATCTCACATGGATACCAAGCTCTCCTGGGCTGACGCAGTGAGTCCAGATGAGCTCGACGAAGAATTCGACACGTTTCCGAGTTCTAAACCGAATGACTTGGTTCGACTAAGGTATGACAGATTAAGAAGTGTTGCAGGTAGGATTCAGACGATTGTGGGGGACATAGCAACACAAGGAGAAAGGGTTCAATCTTTACTCAGCTGGAGGGACCCTAGAGCCACCAGCCTTTTCATAGTGTTCTGTCTTGGCGTTGCTGCTGTGCTATATGCTACTCCTTTCAGAGTGGTGGCTTTGGTTGGAGGTTTATATTATTTGAGACATCCAAAGTTCCGCAGCAAGCTACCTTCAATTCCTGGCAATTTTTTCAAGAGATTGCCTCCTCAAATAGATAGCTTGTTATGAGTTATGATGTTAACTGTGTCAACATTTAAGTCATATGTATTGTACTTTGAAGCTTTTATTGTCATTGTCATAACAATAGGGTACAAAATCCATGGCCATGCTTGCTTTTGTAAGAGTTTCTTTTGGCCATGGTTTTGCATCATAAAATACTAAAATTTGCAATAAAATTATGAATTAAGCTTGTTTGGCTAAGTGTGTGCTTGAATTTTGCACCCAACAACTTTTCCAAAAATAATTCATATTTAAAGCATGAAAGTGAGAATTTGAAGCATATTGCCCTCAGTAATCGGTGGAAGTCCCCTCAAAGTTTTTAAAACGTCTGATATGAAAAAGTTTCTATACACTTATAAGAATGTTTCATTCTATTCTACCACTGATGTNAAAAGTTTCTATACACTTATAAGAATGTTTCATTCTATTCTACAACTGATGCGGGATTTCACAATCTACTCCCTTTGGAGACCCAACATACCCATTGACACACCGTCCATTATCGGCCTCTGATGCCATTTATAACAACCCAAGTCCACTCTGATGCCATTTATAACAACCCAAGTCCACTATACTTATGAGGAATGTTACATTATTCTCTCCAACCGAGGTGGGATCTCGCAATAAATCTTTTCAAATAGTTCCCTCAAAGTTTTTCATCAGCTAGAAGACAATGATCGCAATTGAAGAAAAATTACATACCATATCACTATCAAAAGTCAAAGGGAGCTACATGACGCAAAATTTGATGAATAAAGTGTACTGCAAAATTCATTGCGAGACATAATTTCAAATCTAGAATCCTCATAACAAAACATGAACAAGAAGATTGTTGGAATCAAGTCAACAAGAAAAGTATTGGCACCGAGGAGAAAATATCTAGAAAACAAGCTCATGCGGTTTCATGCCAGACTTTAGAGAAAACCTTGCAGCTAAGTAGGTCTTTAAATCTGAAACTGCCTCAATGGACTTTAGCAGAGCTGAGTCCACGGCCTTCTGATCATCCTTTTTGTCCTGTGGGAGTGCGCTTTTTTCCTACATGTAACAATGGTGGCAATAAATTAGGATAAAGAAATTATAACAACCCAAGTACTAGAGCCAAAAAATGAGGGAAACAGCTACAAACCTCCTTCTCTGCCTCGAAAAATTCTCCTTCTCCCTTCTTTTTCTTCTTCTGAACTTCCTTGGAGAAATATTTGTCATCAAACTTCTCCACATTGACTCCTGCAAGGTCCACCTTGGTGGAGGTCGCGATCACGTATGACTGATTCACACGCCTCAATGGAACACCATTGACCTTGAATGGTCCTAAAACGACAAACTTTAAACTCAGATAATCCCTAGCAGGTTCAAGAATTGGAGGTTTAAAATCAAAGACATTGGCTAATCACACTATTTTATATGCATCCTTTCTCCCTGAATATAAAACGACAATCCACCAAACACCTCCAAAAAGCAAGAGATTAAGCATACGTAGCTCAGAAACTTATGACTATTGGCAGGGCATATTGGCAGAATGCAAGGCATGAGAAGTTTCAATATTAATCGGTTGCAAGGTTAAACTATTAATGCTGCCAAAATGCAAAACCCCAAGAATACTACTCTTTAGTTCTCAATGGTAAAGGTTATGCAGTCAACACATTTAAAATCATATGTAAACCTAAGGCACAATGCAAATCTAACACAAGTTCACAATGAATGTAGAAAAAATAAAACTCAATTTTCATGAAAAGATAATAAAACACTTCCCAGCCCCCAACACAAAGCGATGGTACGTAAAAAATCACAAGGAAAGGTGATTAGAGAAAACCGCCAAGCCTCACCAGTGACTAAGAGCAACCCAGATGGAAGTTGCTTCAAGAACACAACTCTCTTTCCCTTGAACCTTCCAGTAAGAATGATAAGCACGGTTCCAGGTGTAATGCTAGACCTGCAAATAGTACAAAATTGACAAACTAAGTTATATGAGTACACCCCACATAGAATTCATTGAACTGAACCAAATGTTTATTGTTTGGAACATGATCAGCATTACTACACTTCAAGCAGTCCAAACCATCGGAAACCCGAACACTCATATCAAGGTGTAAGAAAAGTCTTATCGTTTAAGGCACTTATTTGAATGTAAAAATCCCCACTTACTCATAGGTATAGCATGAACTTCATTTTTTCTAATTGCAGTGTTCTTTTTGATCTCCTTCGCTATAGGGCGCGACACTACCCCGTTTATATTGTAATTTCGTGTTATCAGCTAAACTGGCTCCTATCCCCCCAAAAACTCAAATCGAGGTTTTACTGTTTTCAACCCACAGAACACTCCAATATCTCAGTTCCCAACCACAACAAAATTAAACCACATCAAACAGATACGTTCCAAGATACTGCAATAAACATCCAAAGAAAGAACATTGAGAGAGATCGACCTAAGTTTGGTGGGCTTAGCCTTGCGCTTGTTGACAAGTGGTTTCTTGACATCGTCAGCAGGGTAAAATTTCGGCGGCTTCTCAGCTGGTGCGTCGGTCTTAGGCTGGGCATCGTGGCGAGGGAAGACACCTCCATTTTTGGCCTTGATTGCCCAAAGACCTCGCTTGTGGTACATCTTCGACCTCGAATATTTCCCAACCCCTCGAATGAGATCGGGGTTTCTGCTAACTCGTGCTGTCTTCGGAGCCATTGATGAATTTCTGAGAGTTCGGCGGCAGCAGCTTCGTCTACTCTCCTCCTACTCGCCGAAACGCTTCAAGCATTCAAAGCTGTGAACACATATNAAAAAAAAAAAAAAAAAAAAAAAAAAAAAAAAAAAAAAAAAACCCATAATGTTTTTGGGCCTAATCATGGGTAAAATTGACAAAACTAATAAAAAATAATTTACATTTTTAAATATAATTCCTATTAAAAAAATATAAAACATTTTAATAAATTCATTATATTTGCATTTTATAAAAAATATTAAAAAGATTTATATTGGCATTTTATCTTATATTAAATAACACGAATGAATTTGATCATACCAATATGACTTCAAATTATTTTTAATAAGACGTGAATTCCACCCAACAATTAAACTTACAAAATAAACATAAACTTGTTAGGGTTTTGTTCTTATATTAAAAAAAAAACATTTTTTTATTTGTACGTTATTTTTATTTTACCTCGTATTTTATTCGGTACTTTTGTGTCTGCTATAATTGGTTTGAAATTATACTTATATCAAGGTACTAATTAGAATACTCGTAACTAAGTGTATCAAATATTAAATTTTAAAATAAAATTAATAGTAAAAATATTTAAGTATTTATTTTTAAAAATTTCAAATACTAAAACAAACCTTTTAAAATTTTGAAAAATATAATAAAATTTAAAATTAATAGACTAAATAAATATTGAAAAGTTAAATGAACAAAAGAAACTCTGGACAACGAAAGAATAATTTAAACCGACATAAAAACATTAATTTATATCTCTAAATTTGGTTCGTCAAATTAATAATTATATCAATTTAAATTTTAATGGGTTTAAGTTATTTATCAATAATTTATAATTATTTTTCACTTTGATTGTAACATTCAACGACATTATTAGTCTCTCATAATTATACCGAAAATTGCAGAAAAAAAAAAAAAAATTTTTTTTTTTTTTTTTTTTTTTTTTTTTTTTTTCTCCTTTGCTTTACTCACGGCCACCGTAGTCGCCGCCCACTGCGCCGCCGTATACCGTCCTCCGACGTCCGTGCCATCTCCGGCTATTCGGTTGCTTCTTGTTATATTAATAAATCAACGAATCAAACCGACCGGTTCGGTCTTTTATTGTCAAAATCGAGAAATTTGGTTCGATTCACCTTTAACCCGGTGATGATAAATTTACCAACATTGTAGGGACAATTCCGTCAATATTGAAAGAAACTGCCACGGTGTTTTCGGTAGCACGTGTCGACACGTATGATCTTTCTAATATTGGCGCTGACAATTTGGCGCCAGTTTTAATTTCCCGCGCCTCTTCTTCTTCGCCTACTTCAATGTCAGCTAAACCCTAAACTCCATCCATTTTCATCACTGGAAATCTCTGATTTTCTGAAGTGCGTCGGAGTCCTTCGCGTTCCGGCGAGAAGGTTTTGGTTCCGAGGAATAAAAGAATAAAATGTTTTACTCGCACACGCTGTTGGCTCGAAAGACGCCATTGGGGACTGTGTGGTGTGCTGCTCATTTGCAGCACCGTCTCAACAAGAAAGACTACGAGAAGACTAAAATTCCTGTCGTCGTCGGTCAGTATCTGATTGTTCATTTTGAATATCCGATGCTTTTTTTTCTTGTATTTTCCCAGTTCGATCTGAAGTTCTTTGTTTTTTCAATCAAATTGGAGAAAAATTGTTGGGTTTTCCATTTAGGGTTTCTAAAGTGATTGAAAATCTCAAAGATTCGCCCTGGAGATTTTCCATTTGTATCTTCAAGATGTTGGTTTTCAAGTGCATGTATGAGTTTTTTAATTTTAAGAGTGACTGATATATGATTCTTGTCTGGAATGGATATCTTTTGTAGATGCCATTATGTTTGGTGAAGTACCGCTTGCCCTGCGGACGTCGAGCTACCTTCTGTTAGGTGTTGTGCGGATTTATTCAAAGCAAATCGACTATTTAAAACATGATGTTGATGTTTTAGTGATGGAGTTACGAAAAATGCATACGCAAGCTTCGGCGAAACTCACTTTGCCTGAGAATGCTTATCAGGCACCGTTTCATTCTATCACTTTGCCTGAGACTTTTGATCTTGATGCTCTGGAATTGGACACTGATATTTATTACGATGGGTAATGGAATTAGAT